>NC_057808.1:434081467-434239093 GCF_018294505.1 Triticum aestivum
TGGGCTACAGAGGGTTCTACAAAAGATCGGATAGTATTTCAAAGAATTTTGTGAAACACATGAACAACTGGGGATGAGCGGATACTCGGTAATAGCGAGGAATCACCCGTAGGGGTAATCATGTGGTAAGGAACTGCAAGGCAGTATCTCAAAGGGTTTTCAGAACAATAGAGAGAATTTCGGGGTATCTTGTAATAACAAGATCAACGGGAAATGATTGTATGAAGGACAAGTGTACGTGGTTATCCATAGGGGTTTATCGATGAAAGGGAATTGCAAAAGCGATGGCACAAAGTCTCGAGAGAACATCGCAGAGTATCTTCGGGATCCTTCGGTGCATCAAGCAATCATCTGGAGTGAGGGCTCTCCGGGAGGAAGTAGTTACGAGAACCTAGTGTTAGAGCTAGCAAAATCATTTAACCCGAATAGAAGAGATACCAAAGTCCCAGAGCACAGACGAGGAGTAAAAGATCCTAATACCACCCAATGGCGACGTGGGCCCGTAAGGCACATAGCCAAGTTAGTAAAAGTTTTGTAATGACTAGACTCGACTTCGGCCAAGGAGTGTGGAAGGGGGATTCCTACAGACAGTCGGCTCTGATACCAACTTGTGACGCCCCCGATTTGACCGTACACTAATCATGCACGCAAATGTGTACGATCAAGATCAGGGACTCACGGGAAGATATCACAACACAACTCTAAAACATAAATAAGTCATACAAGCATCATAATACAAGCCAGGGGCCTCGAGGGCTCGAAGTACAAGTGCTCGATCATAGACGAGTCAGCGAAAGCAACAATATCTGAGTACAGACATAAGTTAAACAAGTTTGCCTTAAGAAGGCTAGCACAAACTGGGGATACAGATCGAAAGAGGCACATGCCTCCTGCCTGGGATCCTCCTAACTACTCCTGGTCGTCGTCAGCGGCCTGCACGTAGTAGTAGGCACCTCCAGTATCGTAGGAGTCGTCATCGACGGTGGCGTCTGGTTCCTGGACTCCAACCTCCGGTGGCGACAATCAGGTAGAAAGGAAAGGGGGAAAAGAGAAAGGAAAGCAACCGTGAGTACTCATCCAAAGTACTCGCAAGCAAGGAGCTACACTACATATGCATGGGTATATGTGTAAAGGGCCATATCAGTGGACTGAACTGCAGAATGCCAGAATAAGAGGGGGATAGCTAATCCTGTCGAAGACTACGCTTCTGGCCATCTCCATCTTGCAGCATGTAGAAGAGAGTAGATTGAAGTCCTCCAAGTAGCATCGCATATCATAAACCTACCCGGCGATCCCCTCCTCGTCGCCCTGTTAGAGAGCGATCACCGGGTTGTATCTGGCACTTGGAAGGGTGTGTTTTATTAAGTATCCGGTTCTAGTTGTCATAAGGTCAAGGTACAACTCCGGGTCGTCCTTTTACCGAGGGACACGGCTATTCGAATAGATAAACTTCCCTGCAGGGGTGCACCACATAACCCAACACGCTCGATCCCATTTGGCCGGACACACTTTTCTGGGTCATGCCCGGCCTCGGAAGATCAACACGTCGCAGCCCCACCTAGGCTCAACAGAGCGGTCAGCACGCCGGTCTAAACCCTATGCGCGCAGGGGTCTGGGCCCGTCGCCCATTGCACACCTGCACGTTGCGTACGCGGCCGGAAGCAGACCTAGCCCCCTTAATACAAGCGTGAGCTTACGGTCCAATGCGGCGCGCGCCACTCAGTCGCTGACGTCAAAAAGAGCTTCGCCTGGTACCACGACGTCGAGTGCCCATAACTGCTCCTGCGTAGTTGGTTAGTGCGTACAGACCAAATGGCCAGACTCAGATCAAATACCAAGATCTCATTAAGCGTGTTAAGTTTCCGCGAACGCCGACCAGGGCCAGGCCCACCTCTCTCCTAGGTGGTCTCAACCTGCCCTGTCGCTCCGCCATAAAGTAACAGTCGGGGGCCGTCAGGAACCCAGGCCCACCTCTACCGGGATGGAGCCACCTGTCCTTTCAGCCCCCTCATCAGAATCACTTGCGGGTACTCAATGAGCCGACCCGACTTTAGTCACCACATGTGTCATGTATATAAAGTATATAGTATATACCCGTGATCACCTCCCGAAGTGATCACGGCCCAGTAGTATAGCATGGCAGACGGACAAGAGTGTAGGGCCACTGTTGGAACACTAGCATCCTATACTAAGCAGTAGGATAGCAGGTAAGGGTAACAACTGTAGCAACAATGACAGGCTATGCAGCAGAATAGGATTAACCGAAAGCAGTAACATGCTACACTACTCTAATGCAAGCTGTATAGAGAAGAATAGGCAATATCTGGTGATCAAGGGGGGGCTTGCCTGGTTGCTCTGGCAAGTAGGAGGGGTCGTCAACAGCGTAGTCGGTCGGGCACCAGCAGCGGCGTCGGTCTCGTAGTCTACCGGAGAAGAGGGGGAAGAAACAATAAATATAATGCAAACATAAGCATGACGATGCGTGACATGACAATGAGCGGTGCTAGGTGTGCCCTAACGCGGCAGTAGGTGGTACCGGCGAAGGGGGGGAACATCCGGGAAAGTATTCCCGATGTTTCGCGTTTTCGGACAGATGGACCGGAGGTGAAATGTTGCAGGTTCACTATGCTAGGGACGTGTGGTGAACGAACGGGCTACGTATTCGGATTCGTCTCGTCGTTCTGAGCAACTTTCATGTACAAAGACTTTCCATCCGAGCTACGGTTTATTTTATATTAAATTTTAAAGATTTAAATCTTTTTTAGAATTTAATAAATTAATTTAATTCGAAATTTAATTAATGCATCAGCATGACGTCAGCAGTCAACGTTGACCGTTGACCTGGTCAACCTGACAGGTGGGTCCCACCTGTCAGGGCCTGTTAGCTAATTAACAGTAGTTAATTAGGTTAATTAGTTATTAGGTTAATTAATCTGAATTAGTTAATATTAATAGGATTAATTAAGTTAATTAATTATCTTTATTATTTATTTATTTATTTATTTATTTTTATTAATTAATTTTTTAAATCATTTTTTATTAAAACGTTCTCTGGGGGTGGGGCCCTTTGTCATAGGGCCCTGGGCCCATAGCGGGCGCGGGCGACGTTTTCGGGTGCGGCCCGATCGGGCGCACACCTAGGGGGGGGGGGGCGTGGCGGACGAGGCCGTCGAGGCCGGGCGGTCGCCGGCGGGAGGGCAGCGGCGGGCGCGGGCGGTGGCTGCGGCAAAGCGGCGCAACTGCGGGCGCGCACGTGTGAGGAAGGCCGGGGCGAACAAGGTAGCTGCGGCGCCGGCGAGGTGGGGCCGCGCGCAGGGCGACTGATGGCTGCGGCGACGGTGGTGCGGGCGTGAGGTGCGCAAGGGGAGGGGCGAGCCGCAGGCGAGCGCGGAGCAGGGGGGACACGGGAGCGAGGCGGGCGTGCAGACACGCGCACGGCCACGGGCGAAGGCGAAGTTGCAGGAGGCGTGCGCGCAGTGGGGGGCACGGTAGTGAGCGGGCGAACGGCAAGCGGACGACGTGGGTACGGCTGGGCGGAGGCCAGCGTGGGGCGCGTCGGGGTTGCGGGGCAGCGACGCAGGACGAGCGCAAGCGGGGCAGGAACAAAGAGGGAGTGCGGGCGGCGATGCTCAGGTTCGAGTAGAGACCAGGGGGGCAGCGAGGCCTGGTGGAGCCGGCGAGGGAGAGACGGGGATGGGCAGTCCGGCGGGGAGGTCCGACGAACGGCAGGGTGGCGAGGCGACGCCGGCGGGATCGGGGGCGGGGAGCGCGGCCCTGATCTAGATCCACGAGAGGGGGGAGAGGAGACGAGGGATGGGGGGAAGTGGGGTCGTGGGTGCGGGGGTTAGGGTTCGGTGGTGAGGGGGGCAACCTAAGTAGGCCAAGGGAGTGGGTGGGCCGGCCTGTTAGCGGCCAGGTGGGCCAAACGGCCCAGGAGGAGGGGGCCCTTTTACTTTGTTTTTTTATTCTGTTTAGTCTTTCTTTTTATTTATTTCTTTCATGTTTCTTTTAGTTGCTGCTTATTCTAGTGCTAACCATATACCAACGTGGCACCTAAATTGATGTCACCAATTATGCCACTGCCACATTAATTTTGCTACTCAAAGTAAAATAGTTTTACAATGAATTATTATTTAAAAGTAATTAAATAATAGTTTTCGCTATTGTTTTATTCATCTTATAGTATTTAAATATTTTATAAAGATGTGATTTCTCCATCATAATTACCTATGCAACTTTTGGTTCACTCCGAACATTTTAGTTTTAATATTTAAAAACTTTTATTGTTTGCTTGATTTTGACTTTGAATTTAAATCGGTTTCGAACTAACGTGAGATTAGCAACAGTAATCGAAGTGACATGGCATCATTAGCAGAGGTTCACTGTAACTTAATTATCCGGGCGTCACAAAATATTTGGAGGATGAAATTTTGGGCGTGTTTGGTTGCCTGCATGAGGCCCAACAAGACACGCGCGGGAAGGAAATGGGCTGCTTGGTTGGCTGCATACACTGTTGGGCCTGCATAGCACAGAACTTAAAGCACCTCTAGGCCTGGCTCGCTGGAAACACTCAGATCGGTAGTTTCTTGCGAGCTAGGCCGAGGCGAGCGCAAGCGAGCGAGCCCTTGCACGAGTGGAGACGGGAGGGATGCGAGGTGATTACGTGTGGTCTTCTTCAACCTCCAGTAAGCTTCTCTCTAATCTCCTCTCTTCCTTGTTCCTCTGATCTACACAACGGTGCTTCGATTCGAGGTAAGCTCTATATGAAAAAGATGCACCTCGATGCGACGGTTCCATTCAGGGGATCGTTTCGTAGTTTCGTCGGCCGGAAGTTCTTTATTTCGTGTTCCCGTTTAGAGCTATTTTGGATGAATTTTGTCAGATTCGTCGCGCATGATCGATCATTTGAAATTTCCTTTGACCAGCAGCTTAATCTCGTAGTTCCGCACAACATTCGTGCTGTAAGTTTTCGGTTTCGACGATCATAGCTTCATCTTTCCTTGAACAGAAGTCTAGTGCACTCATGCCGCCATATCGAGCTCCTCTGTCCTCCACTCAGAGCCCTCCTATTCGTCCCTCTCGACACCGACTCCCTTCTCCTTAATCTCCTTGCCCGCGTCCTACTACACTAGAGTCGTTTCCGGCATCGCTCATCTCGGCCTACTCTCTTGTGTCCTCCTACTGCACTAACGCTGCAATGGCGCCCACACTGCTTTCTTGTGTCCTCTGCCTCCGTGCACACTGCAGTTCGCCGCGCCGCCGACAGGGTCGATCATCTCGGCCTCCTCTCTCTTGTCCCACTGCACTGGAGTCCTTTCCGGCGTCGATCATCTCGGCCTCCTCTCTCGTCCTACTGCACGGACGATACCATGGCGCGAGCACTGCATTCTCCTCCTCTGTCCACTGTCTTTGCGCGAGCACCGCAACTAGTTCGCGACGGTGTCGCTCGCCCACGACTCCATGCTCGTCATGCCGGCCACGACGCCACGACCACTATCCACCGCAGTCGCCATGGTCCGGCGCACACTGCATTTCTTCTCCCCCTTCCTTTGCTAGCTCTTAACCCTGTGTGCTAAGTGCAAGTGCTAGCTCTTAGTCATACCCCATGCGGGCAACCAAACAATGTGTAGTTGTATGCGCCGAGACAATGCAGGCAACCAAACAATGTACCAAAGTTGATCCCGTAATGCAGAAAGTTCATATGCAGGCAACCAAACAACTTGCAGATGTCGCATATGAGGCTGTTTTTCTAGAGCCAGGCTGAGTGGAGAAGGGTATGCAACGCAGGTACTGTAGCCGACGGCAACCAAACGCGCCCTTTGTGCATCGATTAGGAGCCACCCTCCCAATATTGGGGATTTTTGGGGATTTAAAACTTGAGTACGTTTTATAGATGAAGTTTTTGGGCATAGAACAGATCAACTTTTACTATAACATTTAAACAATTAATGTCTATCTATATCTTATATCTATACCATCATATAGTGCATGAATAACTTTGAATAACACCGTTGGATTAAGCTGATCCCACAGTAGTGACGTGGCAAATCCAATTGTTGCCGACTGTTGGATCTTCTCATCATTTCACCAGATTCTGCCATGTGTACTATCTAGAAAATTCTATGGTTGAGCTTAAGCCATGTGGACATTTTGCACAAAACTCAAGGCACACTTGTACTATATTCTAGACTCTTCCATACTCGGACTTTCCTAAATTCTTTTTCCATCCAAACCAGTCATTCATTTTTACTTTGTATTTAATGTTATGTACCTTCATAAATCATATTTAACTTTATGGATTGTACATTAGCTTTGAGATAGCCAAAAGAGACACCTAGCCAAAATACACTCAACTCAATATATTTTAGATGACTTCATGCATATGCCTCACAATTCCATTCGACTGTTATAACTAATACTCCCTCTGTCAAAAAAAAACTTGTTTCAAGCTTGTCTCTTAAATGGATGTATCTAGCACAACAATTGAGGGACAATCTTTTTTGGATAGAATGAGTACACAACAACGTTATGTATTATCTTTGGTTGTAATTTGACCATCTGAGCTACAGTATAACTTACTACTAGTGTACTAAACGAACAAGAGAAGCTCGTGTCTTGGAGAAGACGGTGTCTTGTCCAGGCTCACGATCGAGCACTCGCCCCAGCTGTCCTCGTCGGCGTCCACTGCGGCCGTCCTCTTCTTCGCGCGCGCGTCCCCCATCGTCGACACCGCTGCCACCTCCACGAGGAGCCTCATCGGCACGTGCGCGCAGGCCTCCAGGCGCCGGAGCGCTTCGCCGGGCTCGTGGACGCCGTGAGCTGCCACCTCGGACCAGAGCGCCGCAGCCATCGCAACGCGCAGCGGCACCCGTGGCGCCGCCGCGGCGACCTGGACCCGGATCGCGCGGCTAGCCGCCGCGGCACGCCGGTGCGCCGCCCCCGCCTCGAGGCCCATCCGCCTGGCCCAGCCCTCGAGCACCGCCTCGCCCCGCGCGCCGCGCCTCCTGGCCGGCGGCGTCGTCCCCCTGCCGCGCAGCGCCGCCGTCGTCGCGGAGTCGGCCGTGGACACGCAGGAGCGCGATGTCGTAGCAGTCCTGGACAGGACGTCCACGCCCATAGGCCGCCAAACGCGCGTGCGGCGGTGGCGGGACGCGAGGAAGTTGACGCCGTGCACCTGGGCGTCGCAGGGCGCGCAGAGGAGCGCCGCGTCGGCCTCGCAGTGCACGTCCGCCGCCGCTCCACACAGCGCGCATGCGCAGCGCTCCCTGGTGCCGTCGCCGGCACACATGCTAGCTAGCTCGCACCACATGATCGAGCTCTCGGTTCGAGCGTTCTACCACACGTACCAAGGGAAACGACGTAGGAGGAGGGGGAGGAGGACGAGGCAGCGTGGTTTGCTTCCCCTCGTCCGGGCGCGTATTTATAGACGATGGCGGGGGCGTGAGATCTTTTCCGCTCCTCCACGTTGGTGCTCATCCACCAGTCCAAGGAGCAACCACGGCCGCTCAAATATTCCACGGCGCGCCTGCGCTTGCACAAGTAGCGGCGGCTGGTCGACGTGAGCCGCGAGTTTGGGGGATGGGGGCTCCATCGGTGGGATGCGTACGTAGTCATCCTTGGCCACGAAACCTAGACCCGCTCGAACTACCTACCGTACTACGTGCCCGCCGGTCGTTATCCGAGCTCGTTGGTCCGCTCTCTAGTCGACACAGGAAAACTTACAAGGACGCGTCTCTATAGGACCTGCGACCAAACGTCCATAGTACTAGAGAACTTTTTTGCTTGTCTCTTTTTTCACTGCATGTGGATGTTGTAATTACGCAAAACCATCATAGTATTATGTTTCACGCAAACAAGCACCAAGGTCCAAGGGTATACTCGTCCATTGTCTTGGGCATATATTATGTCAATCATTTGCAAGTATTCACTACATGAAAATCATGTGTTTGCCGTGTAGTCATGTGTAAACCGAGTGCAATATTTCGGGTACCGCAAAAAGAACACACGGCAAACATGGAGGCCTCGGCTTACAGTACTTTCTAAGCCGAGTGCTTACAAAATGTACTCGGTTTAGAAAGGGCACTCGGTATATAAACAAAAAGGCTCTCGGCTTACAACAAGTTCTAGGTAAGGGTATATGGCACATGTCAAGGACGGCAGTGGGTCATGTGCCCTGACATACCACTCAACTTACACAAGTTATAAGCCATGTGCCCTGGCATAACACTCGGCTTACATACGTTATAAGCTGTGTGCCCTGACTCTACACACTCGTCTTAAGTTTTACATAATTTTTGCAAATCTATTTTTAATACAAAAAGGTTTTCAGACCATTGCATTTATATTTATTTTTAATATTATTTATGTTCCCAATTTCTATTCATTTTCTCCCGACTAGATTTCATGGCCCTTATTTTCACTGCCGTCAATTTCCCTATCTTTCTCTTTTACCCCAACTTTGCCACTTCAATATTTGATAGCCTTTTTACTCTTCAGACCCCCTAATTTACCCATATAAAGATCAGATTCAAAGACGTAGACCATGGGTTACCCAAGTTATCACAAGATTCTGTCCGGGTTACCTGTGGTGGTAGTTTCCACCTCTTACCGTCGAACGTTCCTTCGGTGTTATTGCCGTGAAGCCGGTCACACTCGGGAGCCGGTACTGAATATTTAAACATACCACCACAACTACAACTATATACATGTGCTAGGACACAATGCAAGTTTTGATGGGATTCCTACCCTCCGAACACCCCGGAACGGCCTAACCCTGACCCGTTTGACCGACAAATCTAGCCCTTTGACCGGCATCAAACTACATTTGACCCATGCACTAGTACAGAACCCCCTCATTGGCGGTGTCCGAATGTGCTCCATGGCAGCGTTTGAGTGGAGCGCCCCTACTATCGCACCGCTGGTAGTCAACAACCAGCAGCGTCCGGGCAAACGCTGCTAAGCAGTAGCTCTCCAGTAGCGTTCATAGCTGGGCGCCGTTAGTACCATCTTAGCCTGCAACGTGTACTCCTCTCGAACACTGCTAGTTACGCGTCGATGTAGTAGCGTTCGCGGTAGCCACCATCAGGAGCAGAACGGGGTGGCCACCATCGGGAGCACAGCAGGCTGACCATCGTACATCCATCCCGCCTCCATCTTGCCCACCAGCGGCACTGGAGCGTTGCAGGGAATCACATAGCATGTGGTGTCATAACCCTGCAAAACAGTGGAAAAATTACTATTTTTTGTCCATTATTTTGTTCATAGTGTAAACATAAGAAGGATAAACATGCAGCTTATTATTTTTTTTGAAAAATGTAATATATGTTCATGTATTCCATCTTACAGAGGCACTAGTTCAGAAGGGTATCAACTTTTTGAAGAAGCGAGTATCCAAATAACAAAAGTTGCACATAACTAATATTCCAACAACCAAAAGCAACGGTCTTACAATCCAATGCTCATTCCTCTCTTTTTAACAAAGTAAATCATCATAATAAGAATTTACGCTTATCCTCAAATGCTAGATATATCCCCTATGAATCTTAAAATTATATAAACCACATGCCCAACACTCATACATATTGTCTCACCTATTGCATATGAAGAAGCGAGCACCATAAATACTGACCAACATAAGCTATCAATTGTTTATACTACAATATGAAATTAATAGATTGTCATCTCTCCCTAACACTAGTAGGAAAGGGGCTTTTACCCCGGTTCATAAGGGCCTTTAGTCCCGGTTCTGAAACCGGGACTAAAGGGTCGTTACTAATGCCCTAGCCCTTTAGTCCCGGTTCTTACACGAACCGGGACTAAAGGCCGTCCACGTGGCCGGTGCGGGGAGCCCAGGCAGGAGGGCCTTTGGTCCCGGTTGGTGCCACCAACCGGGACCAGTAGGCAGGGCCTTTTGTCCCGGTTGGTGTCACCAACCGGGACCAATAGGCATCCACGCGTCAGCAGCTGGCAGGAGCTGAGGTTTTTGTTTTTTTAAAGGGGGTGGTTTAGGGGTTTTGGGGG
This sequence comes from Triticum aestivum, assembly GCF_018294505.1. Lineage (NCBI taxonomy): Eukaryota > Viridiplantae > Streptophyta > Magnoliopsida > Poales > Poaceae > Triticum > Triticum aestivum. The sequence goes on from NC_057808.1 coordinate 434,091,488, forward strand.
GTTAATTTAGGTGTTTCATATATTGTGTTAGCTAGCTAATTAATAGAGAGAAGTGTTCTCTCTGATCTCCATGCTTGGTCGACGCTACGTACTATATACGTATGGAGAGGAGTAGACACGCTAGCTAGTAATCAAATGAAGGAAACAGAAGATCGTCATGAACATATGCATACAGAGAGAAGTGATATCGACCACCTCTTCTTCTCCGAGATATTGGTCGAACAACAAGTTCTCGTATATCTATCCGACACTACCGGCTACATATATACAATAATTATCTCTTACAATACAATCTCCTAATTAAATTGTAGGAACACGGGGTCCACATAGTATTCTCCGTTTTCAGCGATCACGTGGTCAAGGAAGAATGCCGCCAATTCCTCTTGAATTCCTCGCATACGATCTGGTGCTAGGAGTTCATCCCGCTTCCGAAACATCTAATTTGAAGAAGGGGGTCAATACATATATATATATGAATAAATGAAACTCAACACAAATGATGGTAATAAAATAAAATTGTGAATATTATTGCTTACGCACTTCATATTGTTCTTCAGTGTAGCCCCGCTCACAGGTCGTGTAGCGGATGGACTCGCAAACGTAGTATCCACAGTAATTATTCCCGGGTTCCTGCCACAACCACTTTACAAGAAATAGAGGTCAATCAAACTGATAAGCAAGCATGCTAAATGGTATTGATGAAACTAGCGCTTGAATCACTAGGAGATGCGTGGAACATGCTACTATAGTACTTACTTTCGGGTGATTAAATTGCAGCTTCTTCGGCAGTCTCGGAGCTTTTGAGCTGAATTTTCTCCAAACCCTGCCAGACAAAGAAAACAATTACTTGATATCAGGAAATGAACAAAGTTGCTGATATGGTGGATAACGATCGATTTAACTTACTTCTGGAGCATTTGAGTCATGTTCGCATAGTCCTGGGGATCTTTTCGTCTCGAGTCTAACTTACTCCCTGCTCAAGCTTAATCTCTAGGAGAATATAGTGAAAGCTGCGCATGCATGCATAAGTCATCAATTACATTACCATAACCTGGACTAATAAGGGAAACCGAATATGCACAAGACAGTAACACTCACTTGAAGTTGTAAGGAAAGAGTATTATATCTTTGTTTTGATTTAATACCAACGATTGTAGCAAGTTGGCCTCGGCTTCTTTGGGATGTTTTTCAACCGTATATTCATCTATGAGATTTGTGTTAATGAACCCAATATCACAGATTTGTCTTTTCTTCAATTCGGCGATCTTCAATCTGCATAATATAGTGAGGATAACTATAAATACATGCAATGAAAGAGCTGACCTATATAGAGAGACTTAATGACAGAAGTAGTACTACTTACAGACAGTAGCAAGTGATCGTTGTTTTATCGAGGGCCTTTTGATTGTAAAACTGGAAGAAATCCTCAAACGGAACATTCATCAGATCAATTCCAACGAGGTCATGCTCCGGTTTAACTCTCAGCGTCAAAGTATCCATCCCATCAGACTCTCTGCAGGTTTTCATGTACCAATCATGTAGTCTTCGCATCATCGTGCTTAGAGATCTTTCATCTTCGACGAGAGGCTTCCCGTAATGGTATTTGTGTTCGTCCACCTCCATGATTTCATAATGTACATCGTCGGGCAGGTAATCTCCAAGATTGCTATAACCGGGCACCATACTCGGATCATTAGCGACGATGTCTTTTGACACCTTGAGCGGGGGGCACGATTGGTTTGCTTGTTCGCCAAGCTGGGCAATTTTTTTCCCAGCTCGTCGTTCTTTTAACCTTTTATCACTGACAGTACTTCCCGACCGCTCCGCTTCGGCATATGTCTTTGCAAGAATGCGCTCATAGTTGCCTCTCGGCGGAGACTTTGGTGGTTTTGTCAGGGCAGCCAGAGTGCGCTTTGCTTTCACCGGATCTACCTTCTCCTCCGGAGGTGGATGTTTCTTTGCTTTCACCCCTTCAAAGAAGTTCTTCACTTCGGCTCGCACGATCTTCGCGTTCTCCTCCTCGGTCCTCTCGTATGGTAACTTCTCTGGAGTCTTCAGAGAAGGACCGAATCTGTATTGCCTCCCGCCTCTGGCAGCTGTACTGCTAGACGCCGGCAGAGCAGACGGAGCGGCTGCGGCTGTCTTCTTTCCTTGCTTACGAGGCGGAGGAGAAGGACTACGACGCGCCGGAGCAGCCGCAGCGGCGGCGGGTCTCTTCCGCCCTTGCCGACGAGGCGGAGAAGGAGGAGGCTGGCTGCTCTGGCGCGTCGGTGCTGGCGGAGAAGGAGGCGGAGTGCCGCCACGCGCCGGAGAAGGAGGCTGAGTGCCCTGATCACTCGCCGGAGGAGGAGGCGGAGGAGGAGGCGGAGGAGGAGGCGGAGTGCCCTTACTCGCCGGAGCCGTCCAGTTCGGAAGCTTGATGAGCTCCTTCCGCCATAGGCATGGAGTCTTCAGAGAAGAACCCAGCCGAGTCTCCCCTTCACCGGTAGGGTGGTCAAGCTGGAGCTCCTCAAATCCCTCCGTTATTTCATCCATCATCACCCTAGCATATCCTTCTGGAATCGGCCGGCAGTGGTAGGTTGCGCCGGGTTCAGGAGGTAAAACAGAGCCAACAGCCGCCTTGACTTTGAAGTTCTGCCATTCCGCCATAAGGTGGCAATGTTGAGACTCCGTGATAGCATCCACGGGGTAGCTAGCAGGAGCGGCATGCTCCAGCTGAAGCAGCTCGGTGGAAGCCACGCTGCTTCTCCGCTGAGATGGCGGTGTAGCTTCGGGGGCAGTTTCGGCATCTCGATTGCCGTCTCGTTATTCTAGCGCTTGAACCCTTTCGTGCAGCTTCTGAATTTGGATCTGCTCCACTTTTTTCCTCCTCTCCTGGCTTTTGTAACCGCCCGCGTCGGGAAAACCAGCCTTCCACGGAACGGAGCCTGGCGTGCCTCGTGTCCGTCCAGGGTGCTCAGGATTCCCGAGGGCCATTGTGAGCTCGTCGTTCTCTCTGTGTGGAACGAACGTCCCATCCTGCGCTCTATCGATATATTGCTGAATCTTCTTGACTGGTATTCTCAAAAGCTCGTTCGTCCAAACGCACCTCCCTGATACAGGGTCCAAGGTTCCGCCAGCCCCGAAGAACCAAGTCCGGCAACGGTCTGTCCAGTTCATTGTCTGTGGTTTGATCCCTTTTTCAAGCAGATCATTCTCAACCTTGGCCCACTTAGGTCGGGCTTTGAGGTAGCCACCTGACCCCGTGCGATGGTGAAGCTTCTTCTTCGCAGCATTCTTCTTGTTTGTCGCTGACATCTTCTTACTCTTTTTCGAATTTTTTCTATTTTTTCTTCTTCTCTTCTATTCCTTTCTTCTTCTCCTCTTCTTTTTCTTCTTTTTTCCTCTTCTTCCTCTCCTCTTCTTCTCCTTTCTTCCTCTTCTTATTTTCTTTTTTCCTATCCTTCTTTTTCTTCTTCTTCTTCCTTTTCTTCCTAGCTAGATATATAAAACTTTTCTAAAAATGTAACTTTTGCATATATATAAAACTTTTTCTTCTTCTTCCTTCTTTTCCTAAATATATAAAACTTTTCTAAAAATGAAACTAACCTAAAATGGACTAAATCAGAGAACATATATAGATAAAACTTTTCTAAAAATCTATGTTTTGCATACATGAACATATATATACACAGAGAACATACATACATATATACATTTTTATAAAAATGCAAAAAACAAAAAATCTGAAAAGAGGACATATAATCAGATATACACACATACATATACTCACACATATACATATAATCTGGAAAAAAACATCATATATATGTGAAAAAAATAGGGAGGCAGGGGGCGGCGCCGGCCTGACCAAAGGAGAGGTGCGGCGTGGTCGGGGCAGGGGCAGAAGGCAAGGCGCGCGTCGGGGTAGAGGGCGGCGACGACGGCGTGGTCGGGGCAAGGGCGACGGCGGCATGGTCGATCAGGGCAGGGCGAGGCAGAGGCACGGCGAGGGCCCGCGGCGTGGTCGGGGCAGGGGCGCGCGGCGTGGTCGGGGCGGGCCGACGGCGGCGTGGTCGGGGCAGGGGCGGCTGCGTCGACGAGGCAGAGGGCGGCGACGGCGTCGACGGGGCGAGCTCGGGCAGCCTGGCGGCGTTGTCGGGGGGCAACTGCAGAGATGAATCTGAAAAACCCCAAGTGTTTTCTTATATACTCAGAGCATTGGTCCCGGTTCGTGGCACCAACCGGGACCAATGCCCCCCTTTAGTCCCGGTTGGTGCCACCAACCGGGACCAAAGGCCTCTTTTCAGCAGCGCAAATGGCGGGAAAAGAGGCCGCCGCTTCCCGCCATTTGCGCTGCTGAAAAGAGGCCTTTGGTCCCGGTTGGTGGCACCAACCGGGAGTAAAGGAGGGGCATTGCTCCCGGTTGGTGCCACCAACCGGGAGCAATGCCCCCCCTTTACTCCCGGTTGGTGCCACCAACCGGGACCAAAGGCCTCTTGCTGCCCGCGTCGCGGCCAAAAGTTTAGTCCCACCTCGCTAGTTGAGAGGGGCTCGGAGTGGTTTATAAGCCCCGCTGCGGCTGCTGTCTCGAACTCCTCTGTATAGCAGGCTTCTGGGCCTAACTTTGGCGCGCTGCCCGTTGAGCCCTCTAGCCCTTCTGGGCCTGTATTTGCAAACCCGAGGGTTGGAGGGCCCAGCGGGCAGCGCCCCAACAATTTTTTTTGCTGTCCGCATCGCGGCCAAAACTTTAGTCCCACCTCGCTAGCCGAGGGGCGCCCGCACCAGTTTAAATGCCGCGGCGCGGCTGCTGTTTCGAACTCCTCTCTATAGCAGGCTTCTGGGCCTAACTTTGGCGCGCTGCCCGTTTAGCCTCCTAGCCCTTCTGGGCCTGTATTTGCAAACCTGAGGGTTGGAAGGCTAAGCGGGCAGCGCCCCAACAATTTTTTTGCTGTATTTAGTTTTTTTGTTTTCTTTTTTGCTTTATTTATTTTGTTTTGTTTCTACTTACAACAAAAAACTTATTTATTTTATTTTATTTTGTTTCTAATTAATTATTTATTTTACTTTATGATAATTCTTTTTGCTATTAAAGTTTCTATCAAAAAAAGTTCTTATGAAATTTATTTTGCTGTATTTAGTTTTTTTGTTTTCTTTTTTGCTTTATTTATTTTGTTTTGTTTCTACTTACAACAAAAACTTATTTATTTTATTTTATTTTATTTTGTTTCTAATTACTTATTTATTTTACTTTATGATAATTCTTTTTGCTATTAAAGTTTCTATCAAAAAAAGTTCTTTATGAAAGTTCTTTTTGCTTTTAATGATTTTGAACAGAAAATACTTCGATAATTTTAGTTGCATCAATTTTATATGATTTTAGTTTCAATAATAATAGAGGTTTCTTATAATGTTTTGAACAGAAAATACTTTGTTAATTTTAGTTTCATAAATTTTATTAAAGTTTATTTTATTTTGTCGGAACACAAGAAGTCCGGAGTTGTAATAAGTTATTAAAAATAAAAAAGAGGCGCAATGCTCGTTGATTTGCTTCAAGCCTTTCGGAATAGTGTAGACTGCACTGCACATAGCTCCATGCAGTCTACCTTATTCCTCAAGGCTTGAAGCTAAGCAACGTGAGCATTGCGCCTCTTCTTCATCGTCTCTGCACTCAGGGCTTATAAACCGCTCGTAGTGCCTCTCAGCTAGCGAGGTGGGACTAAAAAACTGCTTAGTAAGAAACTCTAGTACCGGTTCGTGCCACGAACCGGTACTAAAGGTGCTCGTGGGGCCACAGCCTCATTAGTACCGGTTCGTGGCACCAACAGGGACCAAAGGATGGAATTGGTCCCGGTTCGTGCCACCAACCGGGACCAATGGCCTTGCACAGCGGCGTGGTGGTGAGTTTAGTCCCACCTCGCTAGCTGAGAGAGAGCCGCACCTGTTTATAAGGTGCGGTGCGCCTGAGCTGTCGAGCTCCTCTCTAAAGCAGGCTTACGGGCCTAACCTCTCTCTACATGCCTGTGGGCCTACTGGGCCTTCTGCGGGCCTGAATCCTGGCCCATGGATGGGTTTCTAATCATATTCAGGCCGTGGTGGCCCCGTAGGTGGCATAATTTTTAATTTTTGGCCTGTTATTTTTCATGCATTTACTAATTATTTTGAGCTATAAGACCATAAAATTGAAAAGCATTTCAAATGAACTCTGAGAAGGTTGAAAGTTGGCATGGTATCATCATTTCATCCACATAGCATGTGCAAGAAAGTTGAGAGGGTTACGGCAAAAACTAGATGCACTTCTTGTACAAAACGGACAATGGTATCATACTCGTCTATTACAAAGTTGGCATGGTATCATCATAATAGTTGCGGGAGAAAGTCTTCACTTTTTCTTCGCTTGTGTCATTTGCTTATTGCGCCGTAACCATGGATAATCTTCATCGTTTATCAGGATGCTTGGGTCAGCCTTGACTTTGAAGGGAGGAATTTCATGAAACTTTTCATAATCTTCAGACATGTCTGTCTTGCCCTCCACTCCCACAATGTCCCTTTTTCCTGAAAGAACTATGTGGCGCTTTGGCTCATCGTATGATGTATTCGCTTCCTTATCTTTTCTTTTCCTCGGTCTGGTAGACATGTCCTTCACATAGATAACCTGTGCCACATCATTGGCTAGGACGAACGGTTCGTCAGTGTACCCAAGATTGTTCAGATCCACTGTTGTCATTCCGTACTGTGGGTCTACCTGTACCCCGCCTCCTGACAGATTGACCCATTTGCACTTAAACAAAGGGACCTTAAAATCATGTCCATAGTCAAGTTCCCATATGTCCATTATGTAACCATAATATGTGTCCTTTCCCCTCTCGGTTGCTGCATCAAAGCGGACACCGCTGTTTTGGTTGGTGCTCTTTTGATCTTGGGCGATCGTGTAAAATGTATTCCCATTTATCTCGTATCCTTTGTAAGTCAATGTTGGGAATCGTAGCATAATTTAAAATTTTCCTACGCTCACCAAGATGCATCTATGGAGTCTACTAGCAACGAGGGGAAAGGAGTGGATCTACATACCCTTGTAGATCGCGAGCGGAAGCGTTCCAATGAACGTGGATGACGGAGTCGTACTCGCCGTGATCCAAATCACCGATGACCGAGTGCCGAACGGACGACACCTCCGCGTTCAACACACGTACGGTGCAGCGACGTCTCCTCCTTCTTGATCCAGCAAGGGGGAAGGAGAGGTTGATGGAGATCCAACAGCACGACGGCGTGGTGGTGGATGTAGCGGGTCTCCGGCAGGGCTTCGCCGAGCTTCTGCGAGAGAGAGAGAGGTGTTGCAGGGGAGGAGGGAGGCGCCCAAGGCTTAGATGTTGCTGCCCTCCCTTCCCCCCACTATATATAGGGCCAAGGGAGAGGGGGGGGGGGCGCAGCCTTGCCCCTTCCTTCAAGGAAGGGTGCGGCCAGGGGGGAGTCCTTCCCCCCCAAGGCACCTCGGAGGTGCCTTCCCCCTTTAGGACTCTCCCTTCTTTCTTATCTCTTGCGCATGGGCCTCTTGGGGCTGGTGCCCTTGGCCCATATAGGCCAAGGCGCACCCCTTACAGCCCATGTGGCCCCCCGGGGCTGGTGGACCCCCGGACCCCTTTCGGCACTCCCGGTACAATACCGATAAAGCGCGAAACTTTTCCGGCGACCAAAATAAGACTTCCCATATATAAATCTTTACCTCCGGACCATTCCGGAACCTCTCGTGACGTCCGGGATCTCATCCGGGACTCCGAACAACTTTCGGGTTTCCGCATACATATATCTCTACAACCCTAGCGTCACCGGACCTTAAGTGTGTAGACCCTACGGGTTCGGGAGACATGCAGACATGACCGAGACGCCTCTCCGGTCAATAACCAACAGCGGGATCTGGATACCCATGTTGGCTCCCACATGTTCCACGATGATATCATCGGATGAACCACGGTGTCGAGGATTCAATCAATCCGTATGCAATTCCCTTTGTCAATCGGTATGTTACTTGCCCGAGATTCGATCGTCGGTATCCCAATACCTTGTTCAATCTCGTTACCGGCAAGTCTCTTTACTCGTACCGCAATGCATGATCCCGTGACTAACGCCTTAGTCACATTGAGCTCATTATGATGATGCATTACCGAGTGGGCCCAGAGATACCTCTCCGTCACACGGAGTGACAAATCCCAGTCTCGATCCGTGCCAACCCAACAGACACTTTCGGAGATACCCGTAATGCACCTTTATAGTCACCCAGTTACGTTGTGACGTTTGGCACACCCAAAGCACTCCTACGGTATCCGGGAGTTGCACGATCTCATGGTCTAAGGAAAAGATACTTGACATTGGAAAAGCTCTAGCAAACGAAACTACACGATCTTTTATGCTATGCTTAAGTTGGGTCTTGTCCATCACATCATTCTCCTAATGATGTGATCCCGTTATCAATGACATCCAATGTCCATAGTCAGGAAACCATGACTATCTGTTGATCAACGAGCTAGTCAACTAGAGGCTTACTAGGGACAGGTTGAGGTCTATGTATTCACACATGTATCACGATTTCCGGACAATACAATTATAGCATGAATAATAGACAATTACCATGAACAAAGAAATATAATAATAACCATTTATTATTGCCTCTAGGGCATATTTCCAACAGTCTCCCACTTGCACTAGAGTCAATAATCTAGTTACATTGTGATGAATCGAACACCCATTGCGTCCTGGTGTTGATCATGTTTTGCCCTAGGGAGAGGTTTAGTCAACGGATCTGCTACATTCAGGTCCGTGTGCACTTTACAAATATCTATGTCTCCATTTTGAACACTTTCACGAATGGAGTTGAAGCGACGCTTGATATGTCTGGTCTTCCTGTGAAACCTGGGCTCCTTCGCAAGGGCAATAGCTCCAGTGTTGTCACAAAAGAGAGTCATTGGGCCCGACGCATTGGGAATCACCCCTAGGTCGGTAATGAACTCCTTCATCCAGACTGCTTCCTGTGCTGCCTCCGAGGCTGCCATGTACTCCGCTTCACATGTAGATCCCGCCACGACGCTTTGCTTGCAACTGCACCAGCTTACTGCTCCTCTATTCAATATATACACGTATCCGGTCTGTGACTTCGAGTCATCCAGATCTGTGTCGAAGCTAGCGTCGACGTAACCCTTTACGACGAGCTCTTCGTCACCTCCATAAACGAGAAACATATCCTTAGTCCTCTTCAGGTACTTCAGGATATTCTTGACCGCTGTCCAGTGTTCCTTGCCGGGATTACTTTGGTACCTTCCTACCAAACTTACGGCAAGGTTTACATCAGGTCTGGTACACAGCATGGCATACATAATAGACCCTATGGCCGAGGCATAGGGGATGACACTCATCTGTTCTATATCTTCTGCCGTGGTCGGGCATTGAGCCGTGCTCAATTGCACACCTTGCAATACAGGCAAGAACCCCTTCTTGGACTGATCCATACTGAACTTCTTCAATATCTTGTCAAGGTATGTACTCTGTGAAAGACCAATGAGGCGTCTTGATCTATCTCTATAGATTTTGATGCCTAATATATAAGCAGCTTCTCCAAGGTCCTTCATTGAAAAACACTTATTCAAATAGGCCTTTATACTTTCCAATAATTCTACATCATTTCCCATCAATAATATGTCATCCACATATAATATGAGAAATGCTACAGAGCTCCCACTCACTTTCTTGTAAACACAGGCTTCTCCATAAGTCTGTGTAAACCCAAACGCTTTGATCATCTCATCAAAGCGAATGTTCCAACTCCGAGATGCTTGCACCAGCCCATAGATTGAGCGTTGGAGCTTGCATACTTTGTTAGCATTCTTAGGATCGACAAAACCTTCCGGCTGCATCATATACAACTCTTCCTTAAGGAAGCCGTTAAGGAATGCCGTTTTGACGTCCATCTGCCATATCTCATAATCATAGTATGCGGCAATTGCTAACATGATTCGGACGGACTTCAGCTTCGCTACGGGTGAGAAAGTCTCATCGTAGTCAACCCCTTGAACTTGTCGATAACCCTTAGCGACAAGTCGAGCTTTGTAGATGGTCACATTACCATCTGCGTCCGTCTTCTTCTTAAAGATCCATTTGTTTTCTATGGCTCGCCGCTCATCGGGCAAGTCAGTCAAAGTCCATACTTTGTTTTCATACATGGATTCTATCTCGGATTTCATGGCTTCTAGCCATTTGTCGGAATCCGGGCCCGCCATCGCTTCTTCATAGTTCGAAGGTTCACCGTTGTCTAACAACATGATTTCAAGGACAGGGTTGCCGTACCACTCTGGTGCGGAACGTGTCCTTGTGGACCTACGAAGTTCAGTGGCAACTTGATCCGAAGCTTCATGATCATCATCATTAACTTCCTCCCCGTCGGTGTAGGCACCACAGGAACATTTTCCCGCGCTGCGCTATTTTCCGACTCGGAAGGGGTGACTATCACCTCATCAAGTTCCACTTTCCTCCCACTCAATTCTTTCGAGAGAAACTCCTTCTCTAGAAAGGACCCGTTCTTGGCAACGAAGATCTTGCCTTCGGATCTGAGGTAGAAGGTGTACCCAATAGTTTCCTTAGGGTATCCTATGAAGACGCATTTTTCCGATTTGGGTTCGAGCTTTTCAGGTTGAAGTTTCTTGACATAAGCATCGCATCCCCAAACTTTTAGAAACGACAGCTTAGGTTTCTTCCCAAACCATAATTCATACGGTGTCGTCTCAACGGATTTAGACGGTGCCCTATTTAAAGTGAATGCGGCAGTCTCTAAAGCATAACCCCAAAATGAGAGCGGTAAATCGGTAAGAGACATCATAGATCGCACCATATCCAATAGAGTGCGATTACGACGTTCGGACACACCATTTCTCTGAGGTGTTCCAGGCGGCGTGAGTTGTGAAACTATTCCACATTTCCTTAAGTGTGTACCAAATTCGTGACTTAAATATTCTCCACCACGATCTGATCGTAAGAATTTTATTTTCCTGTCACGTTGATTCTCAACCTCACTCTGAAATTCCTTGAACTTTTCAAAGGTTTCAGACTTGTGTTTTATTAGGTAGACATACCCATATCTACTTAAATCATCAGTGAGAGTGAGAACATAACGATATCCTCCGCGAGCCTCAACACTCATTGGACCACACACATCGGTATGTATGATTTCCAATAAGTTGGTTGCTCGCTCCATTGTTCCGGAGAACGGAGTCTTGGTCATCTTACCCATGAGGCATGGTTCGCACGTGTCAAATGATTCGTAATCAAGAGACTCCAAAAGTCCATCTGCATGGAGCTTCTTCATGCGCTTGACACCAATGTGACCAAGGCGGCAGTGCCACAAGTATGTGGGACTATCGTTATCAACTTTACATCTTTTGGTATTCACACTATGAACATGTGTAACATCACGTTCGAGATTTATCAAAAATAAACCATTGACCAGCGGGGCATGACCATAAAACATATCTCTCAAATAAATAGAACAACCATTATTCTCAGATTTAAATGAGTAGCCATCTCGAATTAAACGAGATCCAGATACAATGTTCATGCTCAAAGCTGGCACTAAATAACAATTATTGAGGTTTAAAACTAATCCCGTGGGTAGATGCAGAGGTAGCGTGCCGACGGCGATCACATCGACCTTGGAACCATTCCCGACGCGCATCGTCACCTCGTCCTTTGCCAGTCTCCGTTTATTCCGTAGTTCCTGTTTTGAGTTACAAATATGAGCAACCGCACCGGTATCAAATACCCAGGAGCTACTACGAGTACTGGTAAGGTACACATCAATTACTTGTATATCACATATACCTTGGGTGTTGCCGGCCTTCTTCTTGTCCGCTAAATATTTGGGGCAGTTCCGCTTCCAGTGACCACTTCCCTTGCAGTAAAAGCACTCAGTCTCGGGCTTGGGTCCATTCTTTGACTTCTTCCCGGTAACTGGCTTACCGGGCGCGGCAACTCCCTTGCCGTCCTTCTTGAAGTTCTTCTTACCCTTGCCCTTCTTGAACTTAGTGGTTTTATTCACCATCAACACTTGATGTTCTTTTCTGATCTCTACCTCAGCTGATTTCAGCATTGAATATACCTCGGGAATGGTCTTTTCCATCCCCTGCATATTGTAGTTCATCACAAAGCTCTTGTAGCTTGGTGGAAGCGACTGGAGGATTCTGTCAATGACCGCGTCATCCGGGAGATTAACTCCCAGCTGAGACAAGCGGTTGTGCAACCCAGACATTCTGAGTATGTGCTCACTAACAGAACTGTTCTCCTCCATTTTACAGCTGAAGAACTTGTCGGAGACATCATATCTCTCGACCCGGGCATGAGCTTGAAAAACCAGTTTCAGCTCCTCGAACATCTCATATGCTCCATGTTTCTCAAAACGCTTTTGGAGACCCGGTTCTAAGCTGTAAAGCATGCCGCACTGAACGAGGGAGTAATCATCAGCACGCTGCTGCCAAGCGTTCATAATGTCTTGGTTCTCAGGGATTGGTGCTTCACCTAGCGGTGCTTCTAAGACATAATCTTTCTTGGCTGCTATGAGGATGATCCTCAGGTTCCGGACCCAGTCCGTATAGTTGCTGCCATCATCTTTCAGCTTGGTTTTCTCTAGGAACGCGTTGAAATTGAGGACAACGTGGGCCATTTGATCTACAATACATAGTGTAAAGATTTTAGACTAAGTTCATGATAATTAAGTTCATATAATCAAATTATTTAATGAACTCCCACTCAGATAGACATCCCTCTCGTCATCTAAGTGAAACATGATCCGAGTTCAACTAGGCCGTGTCCGATCATCACGTGAGACGGACTAGTCAAGATCGGTGAACATCTCCATGTTGATCGTATCTTCTATACGACTCATGCTCGACCTTTCGGTCCTCCGTGTTCCGAGGCCATGTCTGTACATGCTAGGCTCGTCAAGTCAACCTAAGTGTATTGCGTGTGTTCCGAGGCCATGTCTGTACATGCTAGGCTCGTCAACACCCGTTGTATTCGAACGTAAGAATCTATCACACCCGATCATCACGTGGTGCTTCGAAACGACGAACCTTCGCAACGGTGCACAGTTAGGGTGAACACTTTCTTGAAATTATTATAAGGGATCATCCTATTTGCTACCGTCGTTCTAAGCAAATAAGATGCAAAAACATGATAAACATCACATGCAATCAAATAGTGACATGATATGGCCAATATCATCATGCTCCTTTGATCTCCATCTTCGGGGCACCATGATCATCTTCGTCACCGGCATGACACCATGATCTCCATCATCATGATCTCCATCATTGTGTCTTCATGAAGTTGTCACGCCAACGATTACTTCTACTTCTATGGCTAACCGTTTAGCAACAAAGTAAAGTAAATTACATGGCGTTATTCAATGACACGCAGGTCATGCAAAATAATAAAGACAACTCCTATGGCTCCTGCCGGTTGTCATACTCATCGACATGCAAGTCGTGATTCCTATTACAAGAATATGATCAATCTCATACATCACATATATCATTCATCACATCTTCTGGCCATATCATATCACATATATCACTTGCTGCAAAAACAAGTTAGACGTCCTCTAATTGTTGTTGCAAGTTTTTACGTGGTTTGTAGGTTTCTAGCAAGAACGATTTCTTACCTACGTATGACCACAACGTGATTTGCCAATTTCTATTTACCCTTCATAAGGACCCTTTTCATCGAATCCGTTCCGACTAAAGTAGGAGAGACAGACACCCGCTAGCCACCTTATGCAACTAGTGCATGTCAATCGGTGGAACCTGTCTCACGTAAGCGTACGTGTAAGGTCGGTCCGGGCCGCTTCATCCTACAATGCCGCCGAAACAAGAAACGACTAGTAGCGGCAAGAAGAATTGGCAACATCAACGCCCACAACTTCTTTGTGTTCTACTCGTGCATAGTAACTACGCATAGGCCTGGCTCATGATGCCACTGTTGGGAATCGTAGCATAATTTAAAATTTTCCTACGCTCACCAAGATGCATCTATGGAGTCTACTAGCAACGAGGGGAAAGGAGTGGATCTACATACCCTTGTAGATCGCGAGCGGAAGCGTTCCAATGAACGTGGATGACGGAGTCGTACTCGCCGTGATCCAAATCACCGATGACCGAGTGCCGAACGGACGGCACCTCCGCGTTCAACACACGTACGGTGCAGCGACGTCTCCTCCTTCTTGATCCAGCAAGGGGGAAGGAGAGGTTGATGGAGATCCAACAGCACGACGGCGTGGTGGTGGATGTAGCGGGTCTCCGGCAGGGCTTCGCCGAGCTTCTGCGAGAGAGAGAGAGGTGTTGCAGGGGAGGAGGGAGGCGCCCAAGGCTTAGATGTTGCTGCCCTCCCTTCCCCCCACTATATATAGGGCCAAGGGAGAGGGGGGGGGGCGCAGCCTTGCCCCTTCCTTCAAGGAAGGGTGCGGCCAGGGGGGAGTCCTTCCCCCCCAAGGCACCTCGGAGGTGCCTTCCCCCTTTAGGACTCTCCCTTCTTTCTTATCTCTTGCGCATGGGCCTCTTGGGGCTGGTGCCCTTGGCCCATATAGGCCAAGGCGCACCCCTTACAGCCCATGTGGCCCCCCGGGGCTGGTGGACCCCCTTGGTGGACCCCCGGACCCCTTTCGGCACTCCCGGTACAATACCGATAAAGCGCGAAACTTTTCCGGCGACCAAAATAAGACTTCCCATATATAAATCTTTACCTCCGGACCATTCCGGAACCTCTCGTGACGTCCGGGATCTCATCCGGGACTCCGAACAACTTTCGGGTTTCCGCATACATATATCTCTACAACCCTAGCGTCACCGGACCTTAAGTGTGTAGACCCTACGGGTTCGGGAGACATGCAGACATGACCGAGACGCCTCTCCGGTCAATAACCAACAGCGGGATCTGGATACCCATGTTGGCTCCCACATGTTCCACGATGATATCATCGGATGAACCACGGTGTCGAGGATTCAATCAATCCGTATGCAATTCCCTTTGTCAATCGGTATGTTACTTGCCCGAGATTCGATCGTCGGTATCCCAATACCTTGTTCAATCTCGTTACCGGCAAGTCTCTTTACTCGTACCGCAATGCATGATCCCGTGACTAACGCCTTAGTCACATTGAGCTCATTATGATGATGCATTACCGAGTGGGCCCAGAGATACCTCTCCGTCACACGGAGTGACAAATCCCAGTCTCGATCCGTGCCAACCCAACAGACACTTTCGGAGATACCCGTAATGCACCTTTATAGTCACCCAGTTACGTTGTGACGTTTGGCACACCCAAAGCACTCCTACGGTATCCGGGAGTTGCACGATCTCATGGTCTAAGGAAAAGATACTTGACATTGGAAAAGCTCTAGCAAACGAAACTACACGATCTTTTATGCTATGCTTAAGTTGGGTCTTGTCCATCACATCATTCTCCTAATGATGTGATCCCGTTATCAATGACATCCAATGTCCATAGTCAGGAAACCATGACTATCTGTTGATCAACGAGCTAGTCAACTAGAGGCTTACTAGGGACAGGTTGAGGTCTATGTATTCACACATGTATCACGATTTCCGGACAATACAATTATAGCATGAATAATAGACAATTACCATGAACAAAGAAATATAATAATAACCATTTATTATTGCCTCTAGGGCATATTTCCAACAGTCAATACAGTCGAAGATGGCCCCCCTGGACAACGAGTACAACTCATCACAAACAGTGGTGTAACCTCTCAGACGTGTTTCCAACCAACTGCTGAAAGTCCTGATGTGTTCACATGTAATCCAGTCGTCACACTGCTCCGGGTGTTTGGAGCGCAGACTGTTCTTGTGTTCATCGACATACGGGGTCACCAAGGTAGAGTTCTGTGTTCATCGACATACGGGGTCACCAAGGCAGTCATGAGACTTTAGGTTCTGGAACTTTTTCTCTGGCATATTTATTATTCCCTTTATATTCGACGAGAAGCCAGTCGGGACCTTCATACTGAGCAGGCATTCAAAGAAGATTTCTTTCTCTTCTTTCGTAAGAGCATAGCTGGCAGGATCTTCATACTGCTTCGGAAGCATGCCGTCTTTTTCGTGCAAACGTTGCAGGTCCTCCCGTGCCTCAGGTGTATCTTTTGTCTTCCCATACACGCCCAAGAAGCCTAGTAGGTTCACGCAAAGGTTCTTCGTCACGTGCATCATGTCGATTGAAGAGCGGACCTCTAGCTCTTTCCAGTAGGGTAGGTCCCAAAATATAGATTTCTTCTTCCACATGGGTGCGTGTCCCTCAGCGTCATTCGGAACAGCTAGTCCGCCGGGACCCTTTCCAAAGATTACGTGTAAATCATTGACCATAGCAAGTACGTGATCACCGGTACGCATGGCAGGCTTCTTCCGGTGATCTGCCTCGCCTTTGAAATGCTTGCCTTTCTTTCGACATTGATGGTTGGTCGGAAGAAATCGATGATGGCCCAGGTACACATTCTTCCTGCTTTTGTCCAGGTATATACTTTCAGTGTCATCTAAACAGTGCGTGCATGCGTGGTATCCCTTGTTTGTCTGTCCTGAAAGGTTACTGAGAGCGGGCCAATCGTTGATGGTTACAAACAGCAACGCGTGCAGGTTAAATTCCTCCTGTTTGTGCTCATCCCACGTACGTACACCGTTTCCATTCCACAGCTGTAAAAGTTCTTCAACTAATGGCCTTAGGTACACATCAATGTCGTTGCCGGGTTGCTTAGGGCCTTGGATGAGAACTGACATCATAATGAACTTCCGCTTCATGCACATCCAAGGAGGAAGGTTATACATACATAGAGTCACGGGCCAGGTGCTGTGATTGCTGCTCTGCTCCCCGAAAGGATTAATGCCATCCGCGCTTAAACCAAACCATACGTTCCTTGGGTCAGCTGCAAACTCAGCCCAGTACTTTCTCTCGATTTTTCTCCACTGCGACGGGTGCTCTCAACTTCCCGTCTTTCTTACGGTCCTCACTGTGCCATCGCATCAACTTGGCATGCTCTTCGTTTCTGAACAGACGTTTCAACCGTGGTATTATAGGAGCATACCACATCACCTTCGCAGGAACCCTCTTCCTGGGGGGCTCGCCGTCAACATCACCAGGGTCATCTCGTCTGATCTTATACTGCAATGCACCGCATACCGGGCATGCGTTCAGATCCTTGTACGCACCGCGGTAGAGGATGCAGTCATTAGGGCATGCATGTATCTTCTGCACCTCCAATCCTAGAGGGCATACGACCTTCTTTGCTGCGTATGTACTCTCGGGCAATTCGTTATCCTTTGGAAGCTTCTTCTTCAATATTTTCAATAGCTTCTCAAATCCTTTGTCAGGCACAGCATTCCCTGCATTCCACTGCAGCAATTCCAGTACGGTACCGAGCTTTGTGTTGCCATCTTCGCAATTGGGGTACAACCCTTTTTTGTGATCCTCTAACATGCGATCGAACTTCAGCTTCTCCTTTTGACTTTCGCATTGCGTCCTTGCATCGACTATGACCCGGCGGAGATCATCATCATCGGGCACTGGTTCCTCTTGATCTTCAGCAGCTTCCCCCCTTGCAGCATCATTGGACACATCGTCTGGTTCCTCTTGATCTTCAGCAGCTTCCCCCGTTGCAGCATCACCGTATTCAGGGGGCACATAGTTGTCATCGTCCTCTTCTTCTTCGCCGTCTTCCATCATAACCCCTATTTCTCCGTGCCTCGTCCAAACATTATAGTGTGGCATGAAACCCTTGTAAAGCAGGTGGGTGTGAAGGATTTTCCGGTCAGAGTAAGACTTCGTATTCCCACATATAGGGCATGGACAACACATAAAACCATTCTCCTTGTTTGCCTCAGCCACTTCGAGAAAATCATGCACGCCCTTAATGTACTCGGAGGTGTGTCTGTCACCGTACATCCATTGCCGGTTCATCTGCGTGCATTATATATAATTAAGTGTGTCAAAAACCATTACAGAACATCATGAATAGATAATTAAGTGACCAAATTAATAGAAGTTCATCATCACATTAGAACCAAAGTACATACACAGTTCTCATCTAACAGCATATATATAGCTCTCCAGAGCATCTAATTAATTAAACCATACATTGAAACTATGTAAAACATTTCAATGCGAAAACAAATGCGATCATAATCGTAACCAAGGTAACAATTGATCCAACGGCATAATGATACCAAGCCTCGGTATGAATGGCATATTTTCTAATCTTTCTAATCTTCAAGCGCATTGCATCCATCTTGATCTTGTGATCATCGACGACATCCGCAACATGCAACTCCAATATCATCTTCTCCTCCTCAATTTTTTTTATTTTTTCCTTCAAGTAATTGTTTTCTTCTTCAACTAAATTTAACCTCTCGACAATAGGGTCGGTTAGAATTTCCGGTTCAACCACCTCCTAGATAAATAAAATCTATGTCACGTTGGTCGGTATATTTGTCATAAACAATAAATGAACCAAATAGTTATAAAAAGATAATATATACCACATCCGAATCATAGACAGGACGAGGGCCGACGGGGGCGGATACCAAAACCATCGCACTATGTAATAAGAAGGAATAATAAAAGTAACAAAATTAGACAAGTAACTATCTAAAGTAAGAATTTTTTCCTTTCAGAAAGAAGATAAGAACAAGAGGCTCACCACGGTGGTGCTGGCGACGAGATCGGCGCGGGCGATCGACGGCGGTGAAGACGGGGACGGGACGTGACGGACCGCTAAACCTAGACAAATCTCGGGGAAAATGGAGCTCGGAGGTCGAGTTTCGAGAGGACAAAGATTAACTAGTGTGGCTCAGACATTTCATCGAACACCTCATGTGCATAGGAGGTGAGCTAGAGCACCCAAATGCCCTCCCCTCGCCGGCCAGAAAAAACAGAGCACTCTGGAGTGCTCTGCTGTGGCGATGGGGTATATATAGGGAACTCATTGGTCCCGGTTGGTGGCACCAACCGGGACTAAAGGCCTTTGGTCCCGGTTGGTGCCACGAACCGGGACCAATGCCCCCTTTAGTCCCGGTTGGTGGCACCAACCGGGACCAAAGGCCTTGTGGTGGAACTGGCGCGGTGCGGTGGGATGTTTAGTCCCACCTTGCTAGCCGAGAGGCTTCGACAGTGGTTTATAAGCGCAGCTGCGCTGACCACTTCGAGCTCCTCTCAAATGCAGGCTTACGGGCCTATTCTGTCACTATTTGCCTGTGGGCCTACTGGGCCTTCTGCGGGCCTGAATCCTGGCCCATGGATGGGTTTCTAGTCGTATTCAGGCCGTGGTGGCCCAGTAGGTGGCATAATTTTTTTCCTCTGTTTTTTTTCTCTTTTGCTTTATTTGTTTTGTTTTGTTTCTACTTACAACAAAAAACTTATTTATTTTATTTCTAATTACTTATGTATTTTACTTTAATTATTTTATTTTTATTTATTTTACTGCTGCTATTTTTATTTATTTTACTGCTGCTATTTTTACTTAATTTATTAAGGTTTATTTATTGTAGTTACTATAGTTTATTTTATTTTATTTTATTAAGGTTTATTTAGTTTTATTTATTTTATTAAGGTTTATTTATTTTATAAATATAAAAAAATGAACATAGATGCGCTTATAGAGAAAATTCAACCTAAATTCATAATAAATTTCTATGAAATTTACTGTGAATTTAGGTCAAATTCCCTGTATAAGGGCATCTATTTTCACTTTAAGAGAAGCTGAACAAGGCAGAGAGGGACGGCCTTATAAACTGATGTGAGCGCCCTTCGGTTGGCGAGGTGGGACTAAACACTGGCCGCAACTAGGACCAGGCCTTTAGTCCCGGTTTGTGGTAGGAACCGGGACTAAAGGGTGGTGGGCCAGGAGCGTGGCCCATTGGTCCCGGTTTGTCCCACCAACCGGGACCAAAGGGACCGGACGAACCGGGACCAATGCCCCCACGAGGCCCGGCAGGCCCCTGGCCGCACGAACCGGGACCAATGCTCACATTAGTCCCGGTTCGTGACTGAACCGGGACTAATGTGAAAACTGTCCTGTGACCTAAGCCCTGTTTTCTACTAGTGTAAATAAACCAGCCAAGTCTCACCTATCAGCCAAATTGAGGGAATAAAGATTTAGTTAGTTGCATAACTGTATCAGAACTCCAGAATAATTGTACATGCATTATCAACAATCGAACATACCTAGATCTTGGCCATGAGGTGGATGAGCTCACACAAATAGGGCTCGCCATCTAGGCCGTCCGGCTTCATCCTAGTCCTGCAGTACCACGCTAGTAGTACAACCACTTTGCCGCCGGAGGACATGCATGGTCAGAGCAAGCCACGGCCATGGAGGAGAGGTGAGCTAGGGGACGCAAAAAAAAAACAATGGGGAAGGGGGAAATATGTAGAGGCACACACATAGAGGACTCGGAAGGTGGATGGCGACGAGTTGATCGTCGCCGGTGGCGGCCGCGGGGAGGAAGGACGACCTCTGCTCATGTTCTTCGATGAAGAGGAGGTGCCAGAGGGGAAGGGGATTGGAATGGGAGGAAGGAGGGGGAGCGGGTGATGGTGTGCAGTAGATGTGCGACTCCAACCTGTCGGCGAGGGATGAAACCCTACCGCCGGCTAGGGGTCAAACCCTAGCGCCGCGAATGGTCGCAGTGTAGGGGGGAATTGCAGTGAGGGGAATGAAATATATAAAATTCTCTCTCAAAATTACCCCTACAATACTTTGAGAGCGAAATGTTGATTTGTTTGAGTTTTTTTTACCGGAAACGCTCGTCGGGCCGCAATATAATACATGTGACGTCAGCGTATTGCATCCGATATGGACCGTCCAATCTAGTTCGACGGACGGCCCATATTCACCAAGGTATCGTAAAAGGACTCTAAAGATAGTCCGATTCATAAGATAATAACATTGACTTTAGCTATATGCAAGTCACCTGAATTTTCAGTTTGGGTCAGTCAATTTCCTGGCCGCTGATTCTTGCTCTGAGATTCACGCTATGTTTTTTTCTTCTGGGCTGTTCTATGAGTTTTTTGGGCTATTTGTTTTGACTGACCACATATTTGGGTCAGTCGAATTGCTATTGGGCTGAAGCCCATTACTTGTACCTCCCGGCTGATCCCTCTTTCCCTTTTTTTTATTCTATTTTATGTGTTTCTCCTTTTGTTTTTCATTACTAGTAGGTTTTTTAGATATTTTTTAGATGCTCGATGAGTATAAATGTAAATGAATAAATACTATGCAATACGAGCAAAATTTACACAATTTATGATTGGTGTTTGCATACTACAGAAGTGTAAATTTAGTGCAAAGTTGTGTGCAAGTTTCTTTAACTTTTTCATTATATTTATTCTTAAAGAGTAATACCTATGGTACTAATTCATTGTTTCTTATACAACTTTATTATTCTTTTTTTATTTAATTATTATTTGGTTTATTTCTTCTTTAAGGGCAATACCCATGGCACTAATTCGTTCCTTCTAAGAAAACTTTATTTTTGTGAATACTAATATATGCATATATTTTTAAACACAATATTTGTGTATATTATCTCCAAATTTTTTCATTGTTTGTTTTAGTTTTTTAGTTTCCTTCTTTTCTCAAAGGGCAATACCAATGCCACCAATTAATTTTTCCTTAGAAAACTTCATCATTTAGATTTTATTTTTTTATTTTCTTTCTTCTTAAAGGGTAATACCAATGCCAATAATTCATTTTTTCTTATAAAACTTCATTATATGGATTTTTTTCAGTTATTATTTTATTTATTTCTTCTTTAAGACTAATATCAATGCCACTAATTAATTTCTTCTTGTGAAGTACATTTTTTGAAAATTCGGCTATTGTAAGGTTAGTCTTGCACATTACAGAAAAGCACAAATTTTGTTAATATTGCGTGCAAATGTTTTCATTGATTGATTTTTTTAATCATTTTTTATTTTGAAAGAGTAATACCAATGCCAATAATTGATTCTTTCTTAGAAGACTTCATTATTTTGATCTGTTTTAGTTTTTATTTAGTTTTCTTTCTTCTTAAAGGGTAGTACCAATGCCACTAATTCTTTCTCTTACATAACTTTATTATTTTGATTGTTTTTATTTCATTTTCTTTCTTCGTTAAGGATACTACCAGTACCATTAACTTATTCCTTCTTATGGAACTTCTTGTGGCGAAAAATCTACTATTATATGCTTATTCTTGAATATTATAAAATAGTGCAATTTTTATTTAATTTTTGTGCAAATTTTTTCATTGTTTATTTTATTTTTCCTTGAAGGGTAATACCATGCCACTAGTTCATTCTTCACTAGAAAACTTTTTTTATTTTGTTTTATTTTCTTAGTATTAGTAGAAGGGGAAGAAGAAGGCTAAAGAAGAAGAAGAAGACATTGCCTTTGGATGTAGATAGGGTGGTGGAGAGTGGTGGAGAAATTTGACTGAACACCCCAGAAATAAGCGCCTAACAAATAATAGCTCCGTAACATGAATATATACTCACTCAATTTTTATGCAATGTTTGTCTGATTCATACCGATGTGTAAAAATTGCGCTACAATATGCTTATTTTTACATATTATGAAACAATGCAATTTTTTGTCATTGTTTGTATTATGTGTTTTTACTTTTTTTTTGTGCAATGCAATATCATGCCATTAACCACGGCCAGCCAAAGCTAGCTAGCTCACGCACAGACGCGCCAAGCCGGAGCTAGCTAGCTCACGCATGGACCAAGCCGGAGCTAGCTAGCTCACGCGCCACGGCCAGCCGGAGCTAAGCTAGCTCACGCGCGCACGCACACGGCACACCACACGACACCACACGCTGCATGTAAAATAAAAATAAAAATGACTGAGCCAAATCACAAATTCAGTTGACTGACTAGTAGTCGGTCCCAACAACATTACCCCAAATGGCTCTTAAGGAGCAGTTCGTTACAACACTGGCACGCACGAAAACGTAAAAAGTGACGTCAATAATGCAAGCAGAGACGGTCTGCAGGTCTACAACTAAACTAGTAATAGAGGAGGCCAGTGCGAAGGCCGGCTGTGGCGGTACAAACTGAAGGCGGCAAGAGGTTGGCGCAGCGCCGCCACCAGGCGAGGTCGTCTTGCAGTCATCGATCATGGAGCATCGTCGTCACTGGCGGAGTCATCAGCCTCGAGGATGTCTTCTGCCTGCTTGTCATCTGCACCAAAACAAGTCTTATACATTGATAGTTTCGCAAGGCCAGAGGAGGCAGTGGTAGAAATGTGAATCAAGTGTATGCAGTTTCAGTTATGATAAAAGCATTTTGCGTAATCCCGGAGAAGAGGATGGATTGATTCAAGTGATCAAGTCCCATGAGTTGTGCACAGTAGGACAACCATATCTTCCACAACGAGTAATGGATGTCTAATAAGTACTAGATGAATTTGTAACAGCCATCCCAGCAGCCCTGCACGGCTAAGAACGACAAGGTTGCCATCAAGGCAAAATTTCCAAGGATCTGACAGTGAGGTTCCACCCCCTGGGACCTCGGTGTGTTTTCTGAATGCCTCCTTGATCCACTTTTCTAGGTCGATCTGTGGTCGGCAATCATTCTTTTGTTGCACGTGAAGCAGATTGATGTAGCTGCACATTCTAACTCATTTTCTTTTAGTTTGTGTTGCATGATTTGGTCAACGCGCCCTCTACTAAATACAAAGGCAGAGCACCTGCCATTTCTGGTCAAAAAAATAATTACTTAGATGCATGTGATTTATCAACGCCCTAGTGTGAAACTAAAGCAGGCTGGAGCTGTGTTGCTCTCCTGCATGTTCACAGTCTATTTGCTTTCTCTTCTTGATAAAACTGGTCACGGTTGATCGGTTATCAAGGTGAGGTATGCCTTGATACTTGGCGTGATTTTTGTCAAACCGATCTTATGACTTATAATTGACACTGTTGGCTCATGTCTAAGGGAGATTCACGAGAGTCCAAGAAATTTGGTCTCATGTTTCAGTTGTTGAATAGCATGTCCAATAGAATAATCTCATGTAACAAGATGTTCCCTCCCTAGAGATAAGCTTCTATAAAAATCAGATGTAGGCTTTTCACAATTTTAGAAAAGTGGACACTTTTGATAATGTTTTGTTAATATTTTGAACTTGTCTAGTTTAAACTACGGGACATGACAAGATACCAACCTTGGCTGCTCGTAGAGTCAACAACGTTGGCTAACATCATCAGAGCGTAAGCAGCAGCAGCATCTGCATCGGTTTCTTCGTGGGAAGCTGATGCATACACTGTGTCGTCAAGAGGAAGGAACTGAAGCTGGCTCCAGTCGACAAATTTCTTAAAAGGTTTGAAGTGGTCCTCGTTGATTTTTGTTATTCTGGGAAATCCAGCAGCTGGTTTGCTTTGCACACCATCCAAGAAGTCTAGAAAGATGACCTAAAAGGAGAGCAGCGGCATCAGCTAGCATATCTAATCAAACTCCTAGCTGATAGTGAATCTCAAGAATCAATTAAAAGCTTAATTAGAAAAACACGTACCGCAAGTATGTAGACACAGCCCTTGACATAGATCTTATCGTCCCTACTCTCTGGAGGCAGTTCTTGGTAATCTTTTATGCCTTCCATGAGAGTACCATATATGCACTCACACCAATCCATGTTCTTAACACTTCCAATGCAGGAAGCGGATGCGTAGAATCTCCTGTTGATTGATGCCTGCGTGGTGGGGCATAGCAGGCTACTGACAACAAAGAGAAGAAACGATTGCTGGAAGTGTTTCTTATCTTGGATGTTTCTCAGTCCCATTTTAAGATTAGAAAGCGTCATGGCGTGAAAGCGTTCCTCGACATTTTGGTCGACACAGTTGCACCTTTGTTGGTCCTGCTGGAAGGCCAACTATCTTCCATACCAAAGGTCTTATGGTCAGAGTGACCGGCCCAATGGCGAGTGTGCCCTGCTTGCAGTCCACCATGCCCAGCAACTGGGTGACCAAGACACGTGGCAACCAAACACGGGGGAGTTCCAAGAGGCTTCCGAACCCCATTTCGTGGACAAAGGACTTCTGTTGTGGGCTTAGCCCCTGGACAAGTGAATGCACAGCAAAAGGACTGCACCTGAAGCCATGTTCAAGCTGAAAGTAACAAAAAGAAGGCTTCTTCTATCAGTGTTATCAAGCAGTGGGCATATATATATTTCTGCAATAAATAAATGTGCTACCTTGTGTTTCTCTGCTGGTGCTGGCTGGAGAAGAACCTCCTTGATAGCCCCGGATGTCTCAGCCCTACTCATGATTTCTGCGATATGTTTATGTCGTCTTGCGGTTCTTCTTCTGAAAGGAGATGACTGACACGCATTAATTTAAGATCACACACAAAAATGAGAAATGACCAGAGAAGAATCTCCTTGATAGCCCCGGATATTACCTTTTGTTGGATGCTGGAGGGGAAGTTGCATTCCTTTCCTTCACCATGACCGTCCGCAGTCCGCTGGACTGAAAAAAAAGGGGAAACATTTATCATGCTTTAGACCTATATAGTAGTTGCAGAAGGATCATAACATACATAGGTATTGGGGAATAACTGGTCACAAAAAAATGATAATAAATAGCACATTAGTGTTTCTAATCTTTGTCATGCTCCGCCACTGTTTAATAGGAGAAAACACACAAGCCTTATGTTTAATTGCATTGATAGAAAGCAGAGTTATGCTATTACTTTCTCTCATATACACAATAATTATTAAAAAAAAATATACACAAGAATCTAGTGATAAAATTCATTAAGTCCACATACTACTTAGGTAGTTTGACATTTTTTTACAGCATGGCGGGGGGCACCACAAGGTCAGAGATGGAGCAAGCGATTACTGGAGTGAATATCTTTCTGATAATGATAGGGTTATTTGGATCGCTGGATCCAAATTAAATGCATCTTCCTTCTCTGTCAAGTCTTTCTACCTGCAGCTTCACTCTGCTTATTCTGTATCCCCTATTAGGAAACTGTTCCACAAATTGGTGAACTGCTCGATGGAGTCAGCAGAGATGGACGGCAAGCAGGGGCGGTGCCAGCTATCTGGCAAGGTTTGGCGGGTGCCATACCTAAATTTGTGTACAGATACACCTAGTATATATACTAGTACATATATATAGCACTTTGAACCGTAAGATTCAGCGCGTGTTAGGCCTGATTGCTCGTATTGGTGATCCTGATGCATCGGTCAGTGGGTTTGTGAATTGTGACTTGACTCCACGGACAAATAAAAACACCAATACAGGATCTAGCCGGCCAACCAGGGATCACCATTTTGCTCAAAATAATAGCGACCGTGATTTCAAAAATTCCAGAAAGTTGAAACCATTAATCACCGTAGAAGAATATCATTGACAAAATGAAAAATAATTCAAAATTGAAGTTGAACTTCATTTTAAAGAAATTTTGTTACCCCTGATCCAAATAGTGATCTCTCATTGTTGAAACCCACTTACCCACTGACCAATGCATCATGCTCACCCGCTGACCAAAATGTAGTTTTGGATTTTGGTTATACTTGCCGAACACAAAATAACATACATCTTATATTTGGATGAACTCTTAAATAGTTGTATTGTACTCTATTTTCCTTCTTAAACTCTGCCACACCTAAAAATTATTTGTGGCTTCGCCACTGACGCCAAGACTCTCCCCTGACCGGCAAGACTCGCTATCCTGGAGATGGACGGCAACGCCGTCTTCAGTTCATGCTGGGCGTACTCTGCCATGCTCATGGCTAACATCAAGCCGCCTTTCACCAAGCTTGCCGGGTTGGTGAAAGCACCGGTGAACGAAGACGGAGAGGGCAGGACCAGACAGATCAGATCCGCCGGTGAAAAAAGACGGAGAGGGCAGGAAGCATTGGAGGTGAGGAGGAGGAGGAGGAGGAGCTGTGGGAGACTGGATCCAACCCGTACCTGATCCTGAAGCGAAGGGAGGAGGCGGCGGCGGCGGCGGCGGCGGCGGCTGTGGAGGTTGGGTCAAAGTCTGATCGATGATATTTCTCCCGAGTATATAAGATCGGAGCAAGAAACATTGTTAAGATTCTTATGTAACTAGTACTAGGAAACAATGTTTTCTCTCGCAGCAGCAGCTTGTTCTGGCCGACGACGCCGACCGGAGCGGACGCCACCGCGTTCTGATAAACTCCACTGCTCGTCCGCGCCGCCGTATCCGGAGCTTGGACTCGTCCAGGACACTGAAGCTGCTCCATGGCGAGACTGGGCAACGCCGGTGGGAGAGACGGGACTAGGACGAAGACGAAGGAGACTGAGTAGTGGCGAAAACATGTTTTAGAGCAGGTGCGCCCGGCCCCTCCTATCTAGCCATCCACTCTCCGCATCGTGATTCGTGCAAATATATTTCTCTCTTTTATTATTTATCTCATATAGAACATGTCTTCAACTTCAAACTTTTGCAGCACGGCAAAACTTTCTTACTAGAATTGGGATAAAACTTTCAGATTTTTTGATCCAACATAAATATACAAAATATAATTTGTTTGATTAAAAAAATAACCTTTTTTTAGTATTTAAGTCGGACAAAAAATTCTGAAAGTTTTATCTCAAGTTCTAGTTAGAAACCTTTGCTGTGCTGCAAAGTTTGAAGTTCAAGACATATATTCCATATGAGAGAAACAAAAAAGAGAAAATTTTTATGTAGAAAGTTAGTTGTGTCGTACAGATCTCAAAACAACTTTAGAGAGCTGGGATTACAAGGCCCGGGTGCACGTGCTCAAAAAATCTGCATCCCCACACCTAAGAAAGCGATGACGTCGAGTGTCGAATTAATTTTCGTTTGGTATGCTACTACCCTGAGAGCAAAAGGTCATGGCAAAATGAAAAGGTAAATTTTGCCATGCTAATAACATTAAAAAATGCCATGCTACAAAGTAAAAAATAGTCATGTCTTAAAAGGATAAATGTTATGATGACCAGATTTTCATACAATTATCGTGTGACTACTGCAAAAAAATGTTTCAAAATTTACTACGATGTATGAGACACACTCTTTGGACAAAAAAAATCCGCGTGACCAATCCACGCAAATTTTATTGCCATGATATGCTCAATGACCTGGAATTCGAAGGGGTGTATTAAAAAAATGAAGCAAAAATTCCCATGGCATATGCATATTAAAATATTGCCACTGTACTTTAGTATTATTGTCATGGAAAAATGCCATGAATGTGGAAAATAAATTGCCGTGATAAGAAATAAGAAATTTTCCATGTTAATTGAATCTAACGATTTCACAGTTTGCCATGATGTTAATTTTTTTCATGCATGTCAATGTAGGGGAACACAGTATTTCAAAAAAATTCCTACTATCACGCAAGATCTATCTAGGAGATGCATAGCAACGAGCGAGGGGAGTGTGTCCACGTACCCTCGTAGACCGAAAGCGAAAGCGTTTAGTAACGCGGTTGATTAGTCGAACGTCTTCGCGATCCAACCGATCCAAGTACTGAACGCACGACATCTCCGCGATCTGCACACGTTCAGCTCGGTGACGTCCCTCGAACTCTTGATTCAGTTAAGGCCAAGGGAGAGTTTCGTCAGCATGACGGCGTGGTGACGGTGATGATGAAGTTACCGGCGCAGGGCTTCGCCTAAGCACTACGACGATATGACCGAGGTGTAAAACTGTGGAGGGGGGCACCGCATACGGCTAAGAATAACTTGTGCGTCCTTGGGGTGCCCCTAGCCACGTATATAAAGGAGGGGAGGGAAGAGGTGGTCGGCCCAAGGGGGGCGCGCTAGGTGTGGGGAATCCTACTAGGACTCCCTAGTCCAAGTAGGATTCCCCTCCTCTTTCCTATTCGGAGTAGGAGAGAAGGAAAGAGAGGGAGAGGCAGAAGGAAATGGGGCCGCGCCCCACCCCTTGTCCAATTCGGTTTGGGCAGGGGGGAGGCGTGTGCCACCTCTTGGCCCTTCTCCCCTCTCTCCACTAAAGCCCAATAAGGCACATTACTTCTCCCGGCGAATTCCCGTAACTCCCCGGTACTCCGAAAAATACCCGAATCACTCGGAACCTTTCCGATGTACGAATATAGCCTTCTAATATATCGATCTTTACGTCTCGACCATTTAGAGACTCCTCGTCATGTCCGTGATCTCATCCGGGACTCCGAACAACCTTCGGTACATCAAATCACATAACTCATAATACAAATCATCATCGAACATTAAGCGTGCGGACCCTACGGGTTCGAGAACTATGTAGACATGACCGAGACACATCTCCGGTCAATAACCAATAGCGGAACCTGGACGCTCATATTGGCTCCTACATATTCTATGAAGATCTTTATCGGTCAAGCCGCATAACAACATACGTTGTTCCCTTTGTCATCGGTATGTTACTTGCCCGAGATTCGATCGTCGGTATCACCATACCTAGTTCAATCTCGTTACCGGCAAGTCTCGTTACTCGTTCCGTAATGCATCATCCTACAACTAACTTATTAGTCACATTCCTTGCAAGGCTTATAGTGATGTGCATTACCGAGAGGGCCCAGAGATACCTCTCCGACAATCGGAGTGACAAATCCTAATCTTGATCTATGCCAACTCAACAAACACCATCGGAGACCCCTGTAGAGCATCTTTATAATCATCCAGTTACGTTGTGACGTTTGATAGCACACTAAGTGTTCCTCCGGTATTCGGGAGTTGCATAATCTCATAGTCATAGGAACTTGTATAACTCATGAAGAAAGCAATAGCAATAAACTAAACGATCATAGTGCTAAGCTAACGGATGGGTCTTGTCCATCACATCATTCTCCTAATGATGTGATCCCGTTCATCAAATGACAAGACATGTCTATGGTTAGGAAACTTAACCATCTTTGATTAACGAGCTAGTCAAGTAGAGGCATACTAGGGACACTTTGTGTTGTCTATGTATTCACACATGTATCAAGTTTCCGGTTAATACAATTCAAGCATGAATAATAAACATTTATCATGATATAAGGAAATATAAAATAACAACTTTATTATTGCCTCTAGGGCATATTTCCTTCAGTCTCCCACTTGCACTAGAGTGAATAATCCAGTTCACATCGCCATGTGATTTAACATCAATAGCTCACATCACCATGTGATTAACACCCATAGTTCACATCGCTATGTGACCAACACCCAAAGGGTTTACTAGAGTTAGTAATCTAGTTCACATCGCCATGTGATTAACACCCAAAGAGTACTAAGGTGTGATCATGTTTTGCTTGTGAGAGAAGTTTAGTCAACGGGTCTGCCACATTCAGATCCGTATGTATTTTGCAAATTTCTATGTCTACAATGCTCTGCACGGAGCTACTCTAGCTAATTGCTCCCACTTACCGGATTGTGACTTAGAGTGATCTAGATCAGTGTCAAAGCTTGCATCGACGTAACTCTTTACGACGAACTCTTTATCACCTCCATAACCGAGAAATATTTCCTTAGTCCTCTAAGGATAATTTTGACCGCTGTCCAGTGATCTACTCCTAGATCACTATTGTACTCCATTGCCAAACTCAGGGCAGGGTATACAATAGGTCTGGTACATAGCATGACATACTTTATAGAACCTATGGCTGAGGCATAGGGAATGAGTTTCATTCTCTCTCTATCTTCTGCCGTGGTCGGGCTTTGAGTCTTACTTAACTTCACACCTTGCAACACAGGCAAGAACTCCTTCTTTGACTGTTCCATTTTGAACTTACTTCAAAAACTTGTCAAGGTATGTACTCATTGAAAAAACTTATCAGGCGTCTTGATCTATCTCTATAGATCTTAATGCTCAATATGTAAGCAGCTTCACCGAGGTCTTTCTTTGAAAAACTCCTTTCAAACACTCCTTTATGCTTTCCAGAAAATTCTACATCATTTCCGATCAACAATATGTCATTCACACATACTTATTAGAAAGGCTGTAGTGCTCCCACTCACTTTCTTGTAAATACAGGCTTCACCGCAAGTCTGTATAAAACTATATGCTTTGATCACACTATCAAAGCGTACATTCCAACTCCGAGATGCTTGCACCAGTCCATAAATGGATCGCTGGTGCTTACACACTTTGTTAGCATCTTTCGGATTGACAAAACCTTCTGGTTGCATCATATACAACTCTTCTTTAAGAAATCCATTAAGGAATGCAGTTTTGACATCCATTTACAAAATTTCATAAAATGCGGCAATTGCTAACATGATTCGGAGAGACTTTAAGCATAGATACGAGTGAGAAACTCTCATCGTAGTCAACACCTTGAACTTGTCGAAAACCTTTTGCGACAATTCTAGCTTTGTAGATAGTAACACTACTATCAGCGTCCGTCTTCCTCTTGAAGATCCATTTAATCTCAATGGCTTGGCGATCATCGGGCAAGTCAATCAAAGTCCACACTTTGTTCTCATACATGGATCCCATCTCAGATTTCATGGCCTCAAGCCATTTCGCGGAATCTGAGCTCATCATCGCTTCCTCATAGTTCGTAGGTTCGTCATGGTCTAGTAACATGACTTCCAGAACAGGATTACCGTACCACTCTGGTGCAGAACGTGCTCCGATTGACCTACAAGGTTCGGTAGTAACTTGATCTGAAGTTTCATGATCATCATCATTAGCTTCCTCACTAATTGGTGTAGGAATCACTGGAACTGATTTCTGTGATGAACTACTTTCCAATTCGGGAGCAGGTGCAATTACCTCATCAAGTTTTACTTTCCTCCCACTCACTTCTTTCGAGAGAAACTCCTTCTCCAGAAAGGATCCGTTCTTAGAAACGAATATTTTGCCTTCGGATCTGTGATAGAAGGTGTACCCAACAATTTCGTTTGGGTATCCTATGAAGATGCACTTCTCCGATTTGGGTTCGAGCTTATCAGGTTGAAACTTTTTCACATAAGCATCGCTGCCCCAAACTTTAAGAAACGACAGCTTAGGTTTCCTACCAAACCACAGTTCATATGGTGTCGTCTCAACGGATTTAGATGGTGCCCTATTTAACATGAATGTAGCTCTCTCTAATGCATAACCCCAAAACAATAGTGGTAATTCGGTAAGAGACATCATAAATCGCACCATATCTAATAAAGTACGGTTATGACGTTTGGACACACCATTACGCTGTGGTGTTTCAGGTGGCGTGAGTTGCGAAACTATTCCACATTGTTTCAAATGAAGACCAAACTCGTAACTCAAATATTCGTCTCCGCGATCAGATCGTAGAAACTTTATTTTCTTGTTACGATGATTTTTCACTTCACTCTGAAATTCTTTGAACTTTTCAAATGTTTCAGACTTATGTTTCATCAAGTAGATATACCCATATTGTCACATCCCTAGTTATGGTATGCTCTAGGCTAGATACTGTTGTTTGCATCATGTTTAAAATTCAAATGGACTTGAATTGGGGGATGTTCAAACCCTAGCATCAATGAAATTCAAATAGGTTCAACTAAAAATATTTTTCAGTGAACCCAAATGGCCTTAAAAAATGCTCATCATTTTTGGAAAAAGCTGGAAACAGCAACCAGAGGTGATGCACATTTTTGCATGAAATTTTGGATTGTTGAATTAACACATATTGTATTTTGAATTGGAGCAAATAAATACTATAAATACTTTATTGCTCCAATAATTCTGATTATTGTTGAGGGGCTTTGGAATAATCCTTTTAGTCCCTGCAAAATTTATCTGAAGCAACAAAATTAGTTTGGTTCAAAAACCAAATTAAAACAAATGTCAGAAATGGAAAACAGAAACAAAATAGAAAAAAGGAGAAACTTACATGGCGTCTCCAGCCGGCCCAACACTGTGCGGCCACTGGCCCAACCGCCAGTCATCGTCCTCCTGGGGACGACAGAAGGATGAGGGGCACGCGCTCGCCGCCCGCGCGCATGGACGCTACGCCACCTGCCTGCTTGCCTCCCCCTCAAAGCTCTGGCCTCTCTGGACGTCGCCACGACGCACCCCAGGCCTCTCTCACTCTCTCTTGTGCTCACCCCTCCTCGGCCGCTCGCTCTCTCACCCGCCCGAGCGCCACCATCGCCACCGCTCGCCGTTGCCGCGACCACCACCATGGCCTCACCTCTCCGACGAGTCCAAGAGCCTCGCCGCGTCTTCCTCGTCCACTCCGTCAAGCCACGAGCCACCGTACGCCCTGTGGAGCCGTCGCCATCGCTGTCTTCAAGCTCCGGCCGATGAGATCTTCGTCATTGTTCCGACTGCGCCAAGCCTCCCCCGAGCTCGCCGACGACGCCTCTGGATCCGCTGTGAGCCCCGCTATCGTTCCCCCTTGCTCCCACGTTTGCTTGCCGCCCTAGCTGCCGCGCCAATCGAAGCAGAACTCCGGCCGCCGCCGCAAGCTCTGCTCCGGTGAGGTCCGGCGTCCCCGCCGCCTTCCACCTACTCCCCTGGATGTGGGTGAGCCTGGGCTACGCCTCGGTGGTCTTCACGCGTCCAGCCGCCGCTTGTAGCGCAAGTCCGGCGGGTTGCCGCCACGGTTTTGGTCGCCGCCGGCCGAACCCCGGCGACTGCCGACGTGTCACGGCCATTAGGGGCTAACCCCCCCCAATTAGCCACCTCTTTGCCACCGACAGCGGGCCCCATGGCCTGGTCAAACCCGGTCAACTCTGGTTTTGACCGGGATTAACAAATGGATCACTGACCAGTGGGCCCCACTAGTCAGGTTTGACCCTGGTCAGTCCCGGTTGACCTGCTGACGTCGTGCTCTTGTCATGCTGACGCAATAAATGATTTTCTGGATTATTTCTATTTTGGAAATTCCAGAAAATAGCCAAAACTTCAAAAATTCACAGAAATTCAACCGTAGCTCAGATTGAAATAATTTATATATGGAAAATTATCAGAAAAATTCAATCTATCCATATGTACCAGTTTCATGCATGAAAAACCAACCTAAACCTGTTTTATAGGTGAAAACACATGAATGGCATTTATAAATGTTAAATTTGGAGTTGCACTTGAACCCTTGGTTCAGATGGACTTCATTCAAATAGAATGCTAGATGCATTAGCACAAACCACATCACATCTTCATGCCATGTTCATGCGTCATATTGTTGCATATGCTTGTGTATTGATTGCCGACACCGTCCTTCTCGATAGGTCCTGCTCCGGAGACCGTACCAGAGTACCTGTCAGAGGAGCAGTGCCCCCTGTTGATCTACCAGGCAAGCAAACCCCCTTGTTCATTCTGATACAATCCAATTCTCTCGCTCCTGCTTTATTTTATTGCATTAGGACAACAACGATTCAACTGCTACTTTACGTTGCGGTAGTTGAACCCATTCCTCTGCATGACCTGTCATTGCCACGGTAAATAGTTGAAACCCACTAGCATGTGTAGGAGTTGAATGAGCCATGTTGTGTGCCTACCATGCCATGCCTGCTATTGCTTAGAGTTGTGTCAGGTCTGATTCATTGGGAATGAATTGGAGTGTTATGATATGTTCTGTTGCTGAGAGTTAAGTGTGTGAACACGATTTGGTAAAGGTAGCGGTGAGAGGCCATGTAGGAGTACGTGGTGGGTTGTCTCACTGGAACCGTCCTTAAGAACTGAGTTATGTGTATGTTGTCCAATGACTAGTTACTACCACACATTGGGTTCTGGCAACTTGGCCCCTCTCGGCTTATTAATCACCTCGATCTCTGTCCAGGAGTTGCAACTAGTTTCTGGTGTTTGTAGATAGTGCTATTTTTCTACCGAGTGGCACTCGACAGGGTGGGCTTGGGACAGACTAGGCACAGTGGGACGGGGTACTAAGTGGCACCCGGATGGTGGGCTTGGGAACCCTGCTCACATCGTTTGGGGCCGTGATGGAAACCTCGGCCGGACTCCCCTGCGGATAGAACCCGAATAGGCAATAAACCTGGACTAGAGTCTTGCGTGGTTAGTCAGGTCATGGCCGACACCCTCGCCAGGCTTCCACTTGAAGGTTGCCGAGATACACGACGTGTACATGGTGATAAGTGGTGAGAGCGTGTGTGAAGAAGTACACCCCTGCAAGGTTATCATGACCTATTCGAATAGCCGCGTCCTCGGTTATGGACTTCTTGGATGCTTACGTGGTACATAGACAACTTAAAGTGGATACTCTAAAATGCTCAAGACAAGTGTGAGTGCTATGGATGGCCTTCTCGTAGGGAGACGGGAATGAATCCATAGTAGTGTATTGATGTGGTGATTAGTGGACTCGTGTGCGCTTTCCTACCTCAAAGAACTTACTCGTAGTTGTAGAACATGATAGCCACTGAGTCAAAGCTGGCTTGCTGCAACTAAACCCCACATTGCCTTCTTGATACTAATGCATGTATGATAGGATCTGATGTAAGTCTTGCTGAGTACCTTTGTACTCACGTTTGCTTAATTTATGTTTTGCAGATGAGACATCTGTCTCACTAGTAGTACCGCTTGGACTTCGACGAGTAGCTTGTTACCTTAGCTATGATCTTGTACCCTTGGGAGGGTCTTGTAGATAGTCAAGCTTCTCAGCCTTTTTCATTCGTAGTTGTCTATACTCAAACATGTTTATGCTTCTGCTTGTTGCTTGTATGCTCTGTATGTTGGGTCATGAGACCCATGTTTGTAATACTTGGCTCCTTGGAGCCTAATGAATAAATACTTTGAGTTGTAGAGTTGTGTTGTGATGCCATGTTGTATTTGCACATATCGAGCATATTGTGTGTATGATTTGAGATGCTTGGTATGTGTGGGATCCGACAACCTAGTTGTTTATCCTTGGTAGCCTCTCTTACCGGCAAATGTCTCCTAGTGCTTCCACTGAGCCATGGTAGCTTGCTACTACTCCGGAACACTTAGGTTGGCCGGCATGTGTCCTTCTTCGTTCATGTGTCTGTCCCTTCGAGGATATGTCACGCGGTGTCTACCGGAGTCCTGTTAGCCTGCTACAGCCCGGATTCTCCGGAGTCCTGTTAGCCCAGCTGCTACAGCCCGGATTCACTCGCTGATGACCGACATGTTCGTTGCTGGGTCATGTATGCCTGTCCCTGTAAGTTAGTGCTACTTTGGGTTTACGACTAGTCATGTCGGCCCTGGTTCTTTGTCATATGGATGCTAGCGACACTATCATATACGCGAGCCAAAAGGCGCAAATGGTCCCGGGCTAGGTAAGGTGGCACCCGTGGGAATACCGTGCATGAGGCCGCAAAGTGATATGATGTGTTACATGCTAGATCGGTGTGACTTAGGATCGGGGTCCTGACACATATCTGCTCAAATCATCTGTGAAGGTCAGAAAATAACGATACCCGCCGCGAGCCTCAACACTCATCGGACTGCATACATCAGTATGTATTATTTCCAATAAGTCAGTTGCTCGCTCCATTGTTCCGGAGAACGGAGTCTTAGTCATCTTTCCCATGAGGCATGGTTCACAAGCATCAAGTGATTCATAATCAAGTGATTCCAAAAGCCCACCAGCATGGAGTTTCTTCATGCGCTTTACACCAATATGACCTAAACGACAGTGCCACAAATAAGTTGCACTATCATTATTAACTTTCCATCTTTTGGCTTCAATATTATGAATATGTGTATCACTACGATCAAGATTCAATAAACCATTTATATTGAGTGTATGACCATAGAAGGTTTTATTCATGTAAATAGAACAACAATTATTCTTTGACTTAAATGAATAACTGTATTGCAATAAACATGATCCAATCATATTTATGCTCAACGCAAACACCAAATAACATTTATTTTAGGTTCAACACTAATCCCGAAGGTAAAAGGAGTGTGCGATGGTGATCTTATCAACCTTGGAATCACTTCCAACTCACATCATCACCTCGCCCTTAACTAGTGTCTGTTTATTTTGCAACTCCCGTTTTGAGTTACTACTCTTAGAAATTGAGCCAGTATCAAATACTGAGGGGTTGCTATAAACACTAGTAAAGTACACATCAATAACATGTATATCAAATATACCTTTGTTCAGTTTGCCATCCTTCTTATCCGCCAAGTATCTAGGGCAGTTCCACTTCCAGTGATCATTTCCTTTGCAGTTAGAAGCACTTAGTTTCAGGCTTGGGTCTAGCTTTGGGCTTCTTCATGGGAGTGGGAACTTGCTTGCCATTCGTCTTGAAGTTCCCTTTCTTTCCCTTGCCCTTTTACTTGAAACTAGTGGTCTTGTCAACCATCAACACTTGATGCTTTTCTTGATTTCCACCTTCGCCGATTTCAGCATCGCGAAGAGCTTGGGAATCGTTTTCGTTATCCCTTGCATATTATAGTTCATCACGAAGTTCTAGTAACTTGGTGATAGTGACTAGAGAACTTTTTCAATCACTATCTTATCTGGAAGATTAACTCCCACTTGATTCAAGTGATTATAGTACTCAGACATTCTGAGCACATGCTCACTAGCTGAGCTATTCTCCTCCATCTTGTAGGCCAGTACTTTGTCAGAGGCCTCATACCTCTTAACATGGGCATGAGTCTGAAATACCAATTTCAACTCTTGGAACATCTCATATGCTCCGTGGCGTTCAAAACGTTTTTGAAGCCCCGGTTCTAAGCATAAAGCATGGTGCACTAAACTATCAAATAGTCATCATACTGAGCTTTGTCAAATGTTCATAACATCTGGATCTGCTCCTGCAATAGATCTGTCACCTAGCGGTGCATCAAGGACATAATTCTTCTGTGTAGCAATGACGATAATCTTCAGATCACGGACCAAGTCCGCATCATTGCTACTATCATCTTTCAACTTATTTTTCTCTAGGAGCATATAAAAAATAAACGGGGAGCTACATCGCAAGCTATTGATCTACAACATAGATATGCAAATACTATCAGGACTAAGTTCATGATAAATTAAAGTTCAATTAATCATATTACTTAAGAAATCCCACTTAGATAGACATCCCTCGAGTCATCTAAATGATCACGTGATCCATATCAGCTAAACCATGTCCGATCATCACGTGAGATGGAGTAGTTTTCAATGGTGAACATCACTATGTTGATCATATCTACTACTCCCTCCGTCCCATAATATAAGAGCGTTTTTTACACTACACTAGTGTAAAAAACGCTCTTATATTATGGGACGGAGGGAGTATATGATTCACGTTCGACCTTTTGGTCTCCAATGTTTCGAGGCCATATCTGCATATGCTAGGCTCGTTAAGTTTAACCCGAGTATTCTGCACGTGCAAAACTGGCTTGCACCCGTTGTATGTGAACGTAGAGCTTATCACACCCGATCATGACGTGGTGTCTCAGCATGAAGAACTGTCGCAACGGTGCATACTCAGGGAGAACATTTACACCTTGAAATTTTAGTAAGGGATCATCTTATAAAGGTACCGCGGAACTAAGCAAAATAAGATGTATAGAAGATAAACATCACATGCAATCAAAATATGTGACATGATATGGCCATCGTCATCTTGTGCCTTTGATCCCCATCTCCAAAGTACCATTATGATCTCCATCGTCACCGGCATGACACCATGATCTCCATCATCTTGATCTCTATCAACGTGTCGTCACATGGTTGATACGTCTCCAACGTATCCATAATTTTTGATTGCTCGATGCTATTATATATTCTGTTTTGGATGTTTAATGGGCTTTTTATACACTTTTATATTATTTCTGGGACTAACCTATTAAACCAAGGCCCAGTGCAAATTGCTGTTTTTTTGCCTATTTCAGTGTTTCGCAGAAAAGGAATATCAAACGGACTCCAAACGGAATGAAACCTTTGGAAGCGTGATTTTTGGAACAAACGTGATCCAGAGGACTTGGAGTGGACGTCAAGAAATCAACGAGGAGTCCACGAAGCAGGGAGGCGCTCCTGCCCCCCTGGGCGTGCCCCCACCCTCGTGGGCCCCTCGTGGCTCCACCGACCTACTTCTTCCTCCTATATATACCTACGTACCCCGGAACCATCCAGGAGCACCACGAAACCCTATTTCCACCGCCGCAACCTTCTCTACCCGTGAGATCCCATCTTGGGGCCTTTTCCGGCGCTCCGCCGGAGGGGGCATCGATCACGGAGGGCTTCTACATCAACACCATAGCCTCTCCGATGATGTGTGAATAGTTTACCACAGACCTTCAGGCCCATAGTTATTAGCTAGATGGCTTCTTCTCTCTCTTTGGATCTCAATACAAAGTTCTCCTCGATCTTCTTGGAGTTCTATTCGATGTAACTCTTTTTGCGGTGTGTTTGTCGAGATCCGATGAATTGTGGGTTTATGATCAAGATTATCTATGAACAATATTTGAATCTTCTCCGAATTCTTTTATGTATGATTGGTTATCTTTGCAAGTCTCTTCGAATTATCAGTTTGGTTTGGCCTACTAGATTAATCTTTCTTGCAATGGGAGAAGTGCTTAGCTTTGGGTTCAATCATGCGGTGCTCGATCCCAGTGACAATAGGGGAAATGACACGTATTGTATTGTTGCCATCGAGGATGAAAAGATGGGGTTTATACCATATTGCTTGAGTTTATCCCTGTACATCATGTCATCTTGCCTAATGCGTTACTCTGTTCTTACGAACTTAATACTCTAGATGCATGCTGGATAGCGATCGATGTGTGGAGTAATAGTAGTAGATGCAGGCAGGAGTCGGTCTACTTGTTGCGGACGTGATGCCTATATACATGATCATGCCTAGATATTCTCATAATTATGCACTTTTCTATCAATTGCTCAACAGTAATTTGTTCACCCACCGTAATACTTATGCTATCTTGAGAGAAGCCACTAGTGAAACCTATGGCCCCCGGGTCTATTTTCCATCATATTAATCTTCCGCAAACTAGTTATTTCTGTTGCCGTTTATTTTGCAATCTTTACTTTCAATCTTTATCATAAAAATACCAAAAATATTATCTTATCATCTCTATTAGATATCACTTTTGCAAGTGGCCGTGAAGGGATTGACAACCCCTTTATCGCATTGGCTGCAAGGTTCTTACTTGTTTGTGTAGGTACGAGGGACTTGCGTGTGGCCTCCTACTGGATTGATACCTTGGTTCTCAAAAACTGAGGGAAATACTTATGCTACTTTGCTGCATCACCCTTTCCTCTTCAAGGGAAAACCAACGCATGCTCAAGAGGTAGCAAGAAGGATTTCTGGCGCCGTTGCCGGGGAGGCTTACACCAAGTCAAGTCAAGATTTGATCTCCCGTCAACGAGCCATTTCTGGCGCCGTTGCCGGGGAGTCTACGCACAAGTCAAGACATACCAAGTACCCATCACAAACTCTTATCCCTCGCATTACATTATTTGCCATTTGCCTCTTGTTTTCCTCTCCCCCACTCACCCTTGCCATTTTATTCGCCCTCTTTTTCCGTTCGCTTTTTCTTTCGCTTGCTTCTTGTTTGCTTGTGTGTGGATTGCTTGCTCGTCACGATGGCTCAAGATAATACTAAATTGTGTGACTTTGCCAATACCAACAATAATGATTTTCTTAGCACTTCGATTGCTCCTATTACCGATGCTGAATCTTGTGAAATTAATGCTGCTTTGCTGAATCTTGTCATGAAAGATCAATTCGCCGGCCTTCCTAGTGAAGATGCCGCTACCCATCTAAATAACTTTGTTGATTTGTGTGATATGCAAAAGAAGAAAGATGTGGACAATGATATTGTCAAATTGAAGTATTTCCTTTTTCTCTTAGAGATCATGCTAAAACTTGGTTTTCGTCTTTGCCTAAAGATAGTATTGATTCATGGAATACGTGCAAAGATGCTTTTATCTCTAAGTGTTTTCCTCCCGCTAAGATCATCTCTCTTAGAAACGATATTACGAATTTTAAGCAACTTGATCATGAACATGTTGCACAAGCTTGGGAGAGGATGAAATTAATGATACGTAATTGCCCTACACATGGTTTGAATTTATGGATGATTATACAAAAAAAATTATGCCGAATTGAATTTTGCTTCTAGAAATCTTTTAGATTCGGTCGCGGGAGGCACTTTTATGGAAATCACTTTAGGAGAAGCTACTAAACTCCTAGATAATATTATGATTAATTATTCTCAATGGCACACTGAAAGATCTACTAGTAAAAAGGTGCATGCAATTGAAGAGATTAATGTTTTGAGTGGAAAGATGGATGAACTTATGAAATTGTTTGCTAATAAGAGTGTTTCCTCTGATCCCAATGATATGCCTTTGTCTACCTTGATTGAGAATAATAATGAATCTATGGATGTGAATTTTGTTGGTAGGAACAATTTTGGTAACAACGCTTATAGAGGAAACTGTAATCCTAGGCCGTATCCTAGTAATTCATCTAATAATTATGGTAATTCCTACAATAACTCTTATGGAAATTTTAATAAGATGCCCTTTGATTTTGGGACTAGTGTTAAAGAATTTATTATTTCTCAAAAGAATTTCAATGCTTTGCTTGAAGAAAAATTACCTAAGATTGATGAGTTGGCTAGGAACGTTGATAGAATTTCTCTTGATGTTGACTCTTTGAAACTTAGATCTATTCCACCTAAGCATGGTATCAATGAGTCTCTCAAAGCCATGAGAATTTCCATTGATGAGTGCAAAGAAAGAACCGCTAGGATGCGTGCTAAGAAAGATTGCTTTATGAAAGCGTGTTCTTCTAGTTTTCATGATAATAGAGATGAAGATCTAAAAGTGATTGATGTGTCCCCTATTAAATATTTGTTTTGAAATATGAATCTTGATAATGATGGGACTGGAGATGAGTCAACTTTAGTTAAAAGGCGTCCCAATGATTCAGAGTTTTTAGATCTTGATGCAAAAATTGGTAAAAGTGGGATGGAAGAGGTCAAAACTTTACATAGCAATGAACCCACTATTTTGGATTTCAAGGAATTTAATTATGATAATTGTTCTTTAATAGATTGTATTTCCTTGTTGCAATCCGTGCTAAATTCTCCACATGCTTATAGTCAAAATAAGGCTTTTACTAAACATATCGTTGATGCTTTAATGCAATCTTATGAAGAAAAGCTTGAATTGGAAGTTTCTATCCCTAGAAAACTTTATGATGAGTGGGAACCTACTATTAAAATTGAAATTAAAGATCATGAATGCTATGCTTTGTGTGATTTGGGTGCTAGTGTTTCCACGATTCCAAAAACTTTGTGTGATATGTTAGGTTTCCATGAATTTGATGATTGTTCTTTAAACTTGCACCTTGCGGATTCCATCATTAAGAAACCTATGGGAAGAATTAATGATGTTCTTATTGTTGCAAATAGGAATTATGTGCCCGTAGATTTCATTATCCTTGATATAGATTGCAGTCCTTAATGTCCTATTATTCTTGGTAGACCCTTCCTTAGAACGATTGGTGCAATTATTGATATGAAAGAAGGGAATATTAGATTCC
Organism: Triticum aestivum; assembly: GCF_018294505.1. Taxonomy (NCBI): domain Eukaryota; kingdom Viridiplantae; phylum Streptophyta; class Magnoliopsida; order Poales; family Poaceae; genus Triticum; species Triticum aestivum. The sequence goes on from NC_057808.1 coordinate 434,133,935, forward strand.
AATTTCTGTTAAGGAAAGGCATGGACACTTTCCTAGAAAGAAAATTAAATTACCTTACGTATCTATTATGAGAGCCACTTATGGATTGCCTACCAAAGATGGCAAAACCTAGATCTTTCCTTGCTTTTATGCCTAGCTAGGGGCGTTAAATGATAGCGCTTGTTGGGAGGCAACCCAATTTTATTTTAATTCCTTGCTTTTTGGTTCTGTTTAGTAATAAATATTTGATCTAGCCTCTGGTTAGATTTTTATGTGTTTTAATTAGCGTTTGTGCCAAGTAGAACCAATAGGATCTTCTTGGGTGATGATTGTTTGATCTTGCTGAAAAGGACAGAAACTTTGCGCTCACAAATATAATCGTTTAAACTCACCAGAACGTGATAAAATACCAATTCTTTTTGCAATAGATTAGTACACCAACTGTCCAGGTTGTCCTAGTTTTTCAGGATTGATTGATTTCCAGAAGTTTTCAAACAAATCTGAATACTACAGACTGTTCTGTTTTTGACAGATTCTGTTTTTCGTGTGTTGTTTGCTTATTTTGATGGATCTATGGCTAGTAATGGAGTTTATGAACCATAGAGAAGTTAGAATACAGTAGGTTTAACACAAATATAAATAAAGAATGAGTTCATTACAACACCTTAAAGTAGTGTTTTGTTTTCTTTCGCTAACGGCGCTCACGAGATTTTCTGTTAAGTTTTGTGTTGTGAAGTTTTCAAGTTTTGGGTAAAGATTTGATGGATTATGGAACAAGGAGTGGCAAGAGCCTAAGCTTGGGGATGCCCAAGGCACCCCAAGGTAAAATCCAAGGACACCAAACATCCTAAGCTTGGGGATGCCCCGGAAGGCATCCCCTCTTTTGTGTTCATCCATCGGTAACTTTACTTGGAGCTATATTTTTATTCACCACATGATATGTGTTTTGCTTGGAGCGTCTTGTATGATTTGAGTCTTTGCTTTTTAGTTTACCACAATCATCCTTGCTGTACACACCTTTTGGGAGAGACACACATTAATCGGAATTTATTAGAATAGTCTTTATGCCTCACTTATATCTTCTGAGCTAAACAATTTTGCTCTAGTGCTTCACTTATATCTGTTAGAGCACGGCGGTGGTTCTATTTTATAGAAATAATTGATCTCTCATGCTTCACTTATATTATTTTGAGATTCCTTTAGAACAGCATGGTAATTTTCTTTGGTTATAAAATAGTCCTAATATGATAGGCATCCAAGATAAAAACTTTAAAGTGCATCGAATACTAAGAGAAGTTTGATACTTGATGATTGTTTTGAGATATGGAGATAGTGATATTAAAGTTGCGCTAGTTGATTAGTTGTGAATTTGAGAAATACTTGTGTTGAAGTTTGCAAGTCCCGTAGCATGCACGTATGGTAAACGTTGTGTAACAAATTTGAAACATGAGGTGTTCTTTGATCGTCATCCTTATGAGTGGTGGTCGGGGACGAGCGATAGTCTTTTCCTACCAATCTATCCCCCTAGGAGCATGCGCGTAGTGCTTGGTTTTTGATGACTTGTAGATTTTTGCAATAAGTATGTGAGTTCTTTATGACTAATGTTGAGTCCATGGATTATACGCACTCTCAACCTTCCACCATTGCTAGCCTCTTCGGTACCGTGCATTGCCCTTTCTCACCTTGAGAGTTGGTGCAAACTTCGCTGGTGCATCCAAACCCCGTGATACGATACACTCTATCACACATAAACCTCCTTATATCTTCCTCAAAACAGCCACCATACCTACCTATTATGGCATCTCCATAGCCATTCCGAGATATATTGCCATGCAACTTTCCACCGTTCTGTTTATTATGACACACTTCATCATTGTCATATTGCCTTGCATGATCATGTATTGACATCGTACTTGTGGCAAAGCCACCATGCATATTATTTCATACATGTCACTCTTGATTCATTGCCCATCCCGGTACACCGCCGGAGGCATTCATATAGAGTCATATTTTGTTCTAGTATCGAGTTGTAATCATTGAGTTGTAAATAAATAGAAGTGTGATGATCATTATTAATAGAGCATTGTCCCAAATAAAAAAAAGAAGAGAAAGGCCAAATAAAAAAAGAGAAGGCCAAAAAAGAGAGAAATAAAAAGGGACAATGCTACTATCCTTTTTCCATACTTGTGCTTCAAAGTAGCACCATGATCTTTATGATAGAGAGTCTCTTGTTTTGTCACTTTCATATACTAGTGGGAATTTTTCATTATAGAACTTGGCTTGTATATTCCAACAATGGGCTTCCTCAAATGCCCTAGGTCTTCGTGAGCAAGCAAGTTGGATGTACACCCACTTAGTTTCTTTTGTTGAGCTTTCATACATTTATAGCTCTAGTGCATCCGTTGCATGGCAATCCCTACTCCTTGCATTGACATCAATTGATGGGCATCTCTCTAGCCCGTTGATTAGCCGCGTCAATGTGAGACTTTCTCCTTTTTTGTCTTCTCCACACAACCCCCATCATTATATTCTATTCCACCCATAGTGCTATATCCATGGCTCACGCTCATGTATTGCGTGAAAGTTGAAAAAAGTTTGAGATTACTAAAGTATGAAACAATTGCTTGGCTTGTCATCGGGGTTGTGCAAGATGAGAGCATTCTTGTGTGACGAAAATGAAGCATGGCCAAACTATATGATTTTGTAGGGATGAGCTTTCTTTGGCTATGTTATTTTGAGAAGACATAATTGCTTGGTTAGTATGCTTGAAGTATTATTATTTTTATGTCAATATTAAACTTTTATCTTGAATCTTTCGGATCTGAACATTCATGCCACAATAAAGAAAATTACATTGAAGAATATGCTAAGTAGCATTCCACATCAAAAATTCTGTTTTTATCATTTACCTACTCGAGGACGAGCAGGAATTAAGCTTGGGGATGCTTGATACGTCTCCAACGTATCTATAATTTTTGATTGCTCCATGCTATTATATATTCTGTTTTGGATGTTTAATGGGCTTTATTATACACTTTTATATTATTTTTGGGACTAACCTATTAACCCAAGGCCCAGTGCAAATTGCTGTTTTTTTTGCCTATTTCAGTGTTTCGCAGAAAAGGAATATCAAACGGAGTCCAAACGGAATGAAACCTTCGGGAGCGTGATTTTTGGAACAAACGTGATCCAGAGGACTTGGAGTGGACGTCAAGAAATCAACGAGGAGGCCACGAGGTAGGGAGGCGCGCCTGCCCCCTGGGCGCGCCCCCACCCTCGTGGGCCCCTCGTGGCTCCACCGACCTACTTCTTCCTCCTATATATACCTACGTACCCCGAAACCATCCAGGAGCACCACGAAACCCTATTTCCACCGCCGCAACCTTCTGTACCCGTGAGATCCCATCTTGGGGCCTTTTTCCGGCGCTCCGCCGGAGGGGGCATCGATCATGGAGGGCTTCTACATCAACACCATAGCCTCTCGATGATGTGTGAGTAGTTTACCACAGACCTTCGGGTCCATAGTTATTAGCTAGATGGCTTCTTCTCTCTCTTTGGATCTCAATACAAAGTTCTCCTCGATCTTCTTGGAGATCTATTCGATGTAACTCTTTTTGCGGTGTGTTTGTCGAGATCCGATGAATTGTGGGTTTATGATCAAGATTATCTATGAACAATATTTGAATCTTCTCTGAATTCTTTTATGTATGATTGGTTATCTTTGCAAGTCTCTTCGAATTATCAGTTTGGTTTGGCCTACTAGATTGATCTTTCTTGCAATGGGAGAAGTGCTTAGCTTTGGGTTCAATCATGCGGTGCTCGATCCCAGTGACAGTAGGGGAAACGACACGTATTGTAATGTTGCCATCGAGGATAAAAAGATGGGGTTTATATCATATTGCTTGAGTTTATCCCTCTACATCTTGTCATCTTGCCTAATGCTTACTCTGTTCTCATGAACTTAATACTCTAGATGCCTGGTGGATAGCGGTCGATGTGTGGAGTAATAGTAGTAGATGCAGGCAGGAGTCGGTCTACTTGTTGCGGACGTGATGCCTATATACATGATCATGCCTACATATTCTCATAATTATGCACTTTTCTATCAATTGCTCGACAGTAATTTGTTCACCCACCGTAATACTTATGCTATCTTGAGAGAAGCCACTAGTCAAACCTATGGCCCCCGGGTCTATTTTCCATCATATTAATCTTTAGCAAACTAGGTATTTCTGTTGCCTTTTATTTTGCAATCTTTACTTTCAATCTTTATCATAAAAATACCAAAAATATTATCTTATCATGTCTATCAGATCTCACTTTTGCAAGTGGCCGTGAAGGGATTGCCAACCCCTTTATCGTGTTGGTTGCAAGGTTCTTATTTGTTTGTGTAGGTACGAGGGACTTGAGTGTGGCCTCCTACTGGATTGATACCTTGGTTCTCAAAAACTGAGGGAAATACTTATGCTACTTTGCTGCATCACCCTTTCCTCTTCAAGGGAAAACCAACGCATGCTCAAGAGGTAGCAATGGTCGTCTCACCAACTGTTGGTTTTGCAACTATTGCTATCGCATAGCGATAAAGTAAAGCAATTATATGGCGCTTGGATCTTATGCAATAAAGAGACAACCATAAGGCTCCTGCCAGTTGCCGATAACTTTAACAAAACATGATCATCTCATACAACAATTTATACTCTTCACGTCTTGACCATATCACATCACAACATGCGCTGCCAAAACAAGTTAGACATCCTCTACTTTGTTGTTGCAAGTTTTACGTGGCTGCTACGGGCTTAGCAAAAACCGTTCTTACCTACGCATCAAAACCACAATGAGTTTTCATCAAGTGTGCTGTTTTAACCTTCAACAAGGACCGTGCATAGTCACACTCGATTCAACTAAAGTTGGAGAAACAGACACCCACTAGCCACCTGTGTGCGAAGCACGGCGGTAGAACCAGTCTCATGAACGCGGTCATGTAATGTTGGTTTGGGCCGCTTCATCCAACAATATCGTCGAATCAAAGTATGACATGCTGGTAAGTGATACGTCTCCAACATATCTATAATTTTTGATTGTTCCATGCTATTATATATATTCTGTTTTGCATGTTTAATGGGATTTATTATACACTTTTATATTATTTTTGGGACTAACCTATTAACCGGAGGCCCAGCCCAAATTGCTGTTTTTTTTGCCTATTTCAGTGTTTCGAAGGAAAGGAATATCAAACGGAGTCCAAACGGAATGAAACCTTCGGCGACGTGATTTTCGGAACAAACGTGATCCAGAGGACTTGGAGTGGACATCAAGAAACGAACGAGGAGGCCACAAGGCAGGGGCGCCGCCTACCCCCCTGGGCGCGCCCTCCACCCTCATGGGCCCCTCGTAGCTCCACCGACCTACTTCTTCCTCCTATATATACCTACGTACCCCCAAACCATCAGAACAGGAGCCAAAACCCTATTTCCACCGCCGCAACCTTCTGTACCCGTGAGATCCCATCTTGGGGCCTTTTCCGGTGCTCCGCCAGAGGGGGCATTGATCACGGAGGGCTTCTACATCAACACCATAGCCTCTCCGATGATGTGTGAGTAGCTTAATTACCTCAGACCTTCGGGTCCATAGTTATTAGCTAGATGGCTTCTTCTCTCTCTTTGGATCTCAATACAAAGTTCTCCTCGATTCTCTTGGAGATCTATTTGATGTAACTCTTCTTTTGCGGTGTGTTTGTCGAGATCCGATGAATTGTGGGTTTATGATCAAGATTATCTATGAAGAATATTTGAATCTCCTCTGAATTTATTTATGTATGATTGGTTATCTTTGCAAGTCTCTTCGAATTATCAGTTTGGTTTGGCCTACTAGATTGATCTTTCTTGCAATGGGAGAAATGCTTAGCTTTGGGTTCAATCTTGCGGTGCTCGATCCCAGTGACAGCAGGGGAAATAACACGTATTGTATTGTTGCCATCGAGGATAAAAGATGGGGTTTATATCATATTGCATGAGTTTATCCCTCTACATCATGTCATCTTGCTTAAAGCGTTACTCTGTTCTTATGAACTTAATACTCTAGATGCATGCTGGATAGCGGTCGATGTGTGGAGTAATAGTAGTAGATGCAGGCAGTAGTCGATCTACTTGTCACAGACGTGATGCCTATATACATGATCATACCAAGATATCCTCATAACTATGCTCAATTCTATCAATTGCTCGATAGTAATTCGTTTACCCACCGTAATACTTATGCTATCTTGAGAGAAGCCACTAGTGAAACTATGGCCCCCGGGTCTATTTTCCATCATATTAATCTCCCGTCAACAAGCTATTTCTATCTCCGTTTATTTTGCTTTCTTTACTTTACTCTGTATCATAAAAATACCAAAAATGTTATCTTATCATCTCTATCAGATCTCACTCTCGTAAGTGACCGTGAAGGGATTGACAACCCCTTTATCGCGTTGGTTGCGAGGTTCTTATTTGTTTGTGTAGGTGCGTGGGACTCGAGCGTTTGCTCCTACTGGATTGATACCTTGGTTCTCAAAAACTGAGGGAAATACTTATGCTACTTTACTGCATCACCCTTTCCTCTTCAAGGGAAAACCAACACAGTGGTCAAGAGGTAGCAAGAAGGATTTCTGGCGCCGTTGCCGGGGAGTCTACGCACAAGTCAAGACATACCAAGTACCCATCACAAACTCTTATCCCTCGCATTACATTATTTGCCATTTGCCTCTCATTTTCCTCTCCCCCACTTCCCTTGCCGTTTTATTCGCCCTCTCTTTCCGCTCGCCTTTCTTTCGCCATGTCTGAATCTGGGGAGGTTATCGCTAATGAAGGCAATAATAATAACATGGGAAACTTTGATGCCTTCGAGGATCCTCTTGAGGAACCCACTATCTTGCATACTAAAAGGTTTTGAGTCGGTAGTGGTAATATTATTGGGAAAGGAGTTATTCAGGATTTCTTTACTTGTGCCGGTGCTTTGCCCATCATGGGTGGCTCTATTCTTCACAGAACTAGTAGCCTTGCGGATGCAATATCTTTGCTCGTAGTTGAACTTGAAAGGTAATTTCTTCATATGCATCCTTGCATACAAAGAATTTTCCTAGAATTTTCTAATATTGAGTACTCTTCTGTTAAGCGTGCCGCTACTATCGTTTTGACCCATGAGTTCAGATTTATAATGAAAGTGGCTAAAGAAATTTTTGCGCATTATAGGGTGGATGCTGGCCATCCTCCCATCGAAGCTATCCTTTTTAATCAAGAAGACATAATGCATTTACAATCTTTGGATTTAGTTTCCTATAATGAAAACCTTAGAAAAAAGGTTCCTACCGATGTTTTAGTTGATAGAATTTCTGAACTTAACGATGACTTTGCTATTCAGAATAATGGGTTAGGTTTTTCTCTTGAGCAAAGACTCATTACTTTTTGTCAAAAGAACGCTTGTAATGATGAATTGGTTGTGCAATATAAGGGGCCAAGGGAGGAACCCATACCTCCCGAGCTTGATCTTGGGGACTTTTGTCCTATTAAATTTAACCCCTTTGATTACTTTTTCTTGCCACAAAGGAAACTTGCTGCTGAACGTAGAGAATACGAAAGGAGTTTTCATGATTTACCTTACCATTATTATGGCAATACCTAGATCTATCCTTGTTTTTATGCCTAGCTAAGGGCGTTAAACGATAGTGCTTGTTGGGAGGCAACCCAATTTTATTTTAGTTTTTTGCTTTTTGCTCCTGTTTAGGAATAAATTTTCATCTAGCCTCTGGTTATATTTTGTGTGTGTTTTAATTAGTGTTTGTGCCAAGTGAAACCTATAGGATCTTCTTGGATGATAGTTATTTGATCTTGCTGAAAATTCCGGAAACTTTCTGTTCACGAAAACAATTGTTAAAAATTACCAAAACGTGATATGATACTGATTCCAATTGCAGAAGATCAATAAACAAATTATTTAGGTCGTCCTATTTTGGTAGAATTTTTAGAGTTCCAGAATTTTGCGTTAGTTACAGATTACTACAGACTGTTCTGTTTTTGACAGATTCTGTTTTTCGTGTGTTGTTTGCTTATTTTGATGAATCTATGGCTAGTAAAATAGTCTATGAACCATAGAGAAGTTGGAATATAGTAAGTTTAACACCAATATAAATAAAGAATGAGTTCAATACAGTACCTTGAAGTGGTGTTTTGTTTTCTTTCGCTAACGGAGCTCACGAGATTTTCTGTTAAGTTTTGTGTTGTGAAGTTTTCAAGTTTTGGGTAAAGATTTGACGGATTATGGAACAAGGAGTGGCAAGAGCCTAAGCTTGGGGATGCCCAAGGCACCCCAAGGTAAATCTAAGGATACCAAAAAGCCAAAGCTTGGGGATGCCCCGGAAGGCATCCCCTCTTTCGTCTTCGTCCATCGGTAACTTTACTTGGAGCTATATTTTTATTCACCACATGATAAGTGTTTTGCTTGGAGCATATTGTATGATTTGAGTCTTTTTTTAGTTTACCACAATCTTCCTCGCTGAACACACTTTTGAGAGAGACACACATCATTCGGAATTTATTAGAATACTCTATGTGCTTCACTTATATCTTTTGAGCTATATAGTTTTTGCTCTAGTGCTTCACTTATATCTTTTAGAGCACGGCGGTGGCTTGTTTGATAGAAACTATTGTTCTCTCATGCTTGACTTATATCATTTTGAGAGTCCTAGAAAACAGCATGGTAATTTGCTTTAATTGTGAAATTAGTCCTAATATGATAGGCATCCAAGATTAGTAAAAAACTTTCTTATAAGTGCGTTGAATACTAAGAGAAGTTCGATACTTGATAATTGTTTTGAGATATGAAGATGGTGATATTAGAGTCATGCTAGTTGAGTGGTCATGAATTTGAGAAATACTTGTGTTAAAGTTTGTGATTCCCGTAGGATGCACGTATGGTGAACCGTTATGTGATGAAGTCGGAGCATGATTTATTTATTGATTCTCTTCCTTATGAGTGGCGGTCGGGGACGAGCGATGGTCTTTTCCTATCAATCTATCCCCCTAGGAGCATGCGCGTAATACTTTGTTTTGATAACTAATAGATTTTTGCAACAAGTATATGAGTTCTTTATGACTAATGTTGAGTCCATGGATTATATGCACTCTTACCCTTCCACCATTGCTAGCCTCTCTAATACCGCGCACTTTTCGCCTGTATCATACACCCACCATATACCTTCCTCAAAACAGCCACCATACCTACCTATCATGGCATTTCCATAGCCATTCCGAGATATATTGCCATGCAACTTACCACCATTCCGTTTACTATGTCACGTTCCATCATTGTCATATTGCTTTGCATGATCATGTAGTTGACCTCGTATTTGTGGCAAAGCCACCGTTCATTATCTTCATACATGTCACTCTTGATTCATTGCATATCCCGGTACACCACCGGAGGCATTCATATAGAGTCATATTTTGTTCTAAGTATTGAGTTGTAATACTTGAGTTGTAAGTAAATAAAAGTGTGATGATCATCATTATTAGAGCATTGTCCCAAGTGAGGAAAGGATGATGGAGACTATGATTCCCCCACAAGTCGGGATGAGACTCCGGACTAAATAAAAAAAAGAGGCCATAAAAAAGAGAGAGAAGAGCCCCAATAAAAAAATGAGAGAAAAGAGAGAAGGGACAATGCTACTATCCTTTTTCCACACTTGCGCTTCAAAGTAGCACCATGATCTTTACGATAGAGAGTCTCTTGTTTTGTCACTTTCATATACTAGTGGGAATTTTTCATTATAGAACTTGGATTGTATATTCCAATGATGGCCTTCCTCAAATTGCCCTAGGTCTTCGTGAGCAAGCAAGTTGGATGCACACCCACTTAGTTTTCATTGTTGAGCTTTCATACACTTATAGCTCTAGTGCATCCGTTGCATGGCAATCCCTACTCACTCACATTAATATCTATTAATGGGCATCTCCATAGCCCATTGATACGCCTAGTTGATGTGAGACTATCTTCTCCTTTTTTGTCTTCTCCACAACCACCATTCTATTCCACCTATAGTGCTATATCCATGGCTCACGCTCATGTATTGCGTGAAGATTGAAAAAGTTTGAGAACACCAAAAGTATGAAACAATTGCTTGGCTTGTCATCGGGGTTGTGCATGATTTAAATATTTTGTGTGATGAAGATAGAGCATAGCCAGACTATATGATTTTGTAGGGATAACTTTCTTCGGCCATGTTATTTTGAGAAGACATGATTGCTTTATTAGTATGCTTGAAGTATTATTACTTTTATGTCAATATTAAACTTTTATCTTGAATCTTTCGGATCTGAATATTCATACCACAAATAAGAGAATTACATTGAAAATTATGCTAAGTAGCATTCCACATCAAAAATTCTGTTTTTATCATTTACCTACTCGAGGACGAGCAGGAATTAAGCTTGGGGATGCTTGATACGTCTCCAACGTATCTATAATTTTTGATTGTTCCATGCTATTATATATTCTGTTTTGGATGTTTAATGGGCTTTATTATACACTTTTATATTATTTTTGGGACTAACCTATTAACCGGAGGCCCAACCCAAATTGCTGTTTTTTGCCTATTTCAGTGTTCCAAAGGAAAGGAATATCAAACGGAGTCCAAACGGAATGAAACCTTTGGGAACATGATTTTCGGAACAAATGTGATCCAGAGGACTTGGAGTGGACGTCAAGAAACGAACGAGGAGGCCACGAGGCAGGGGACGCGCCTACCCCCCGGGTCGCACCCTCCACCCTCGTGGGCCCCTCGTAGCTCCACCGACCTACTTCTTCCTCCTATATATACCTACGTACCCCCAAACCATCAGAACAGGAGCCAAAACCCTATTTCCACCGTCGCAACCTTCTGTACCCGTGAGATCCCATCTTGGGGCCTTTTCCGGCGCTCCGCCGGAGGGGGCATTGATCACGGAGGGCTTCTACATCAACACCATAGCCTCTCCAATGATGTGTGAGTAGTTTACCTCAGACCTTCGGGTCCATAGTTATTAGCTAGATGGCTTCTTCTCTCTCTTTGGATCTCAATACAAAGTTCTCCTCGATTCTCTTGGAGATCTATTTGATGTAACTCTTCTTTTGCGGTGTGTTTGTCGAGATCCGATGAATTGTGGGTTTATGATCAAGATTATCTATGAACAATATTTGAATATCCACTGAATTCTTTTATGTATGATTGGTTATCTTTGCAAGTCTCTTCGAATTATCAGTTTGGTTTGGCCTACTAGATTGATCTTTCTTGCAATGGGAGAAGTGCTTAGCTTTGGGTTCAATCTTGCGGTGCTCGATCCCAGTGACAGCAGGGGAAACAACACGTATTGTATTGTTGCCATCGAGGATAAAAATATGGGGTTTATATCATATTGCATGAGTTTATCCCTCTACATCATGTCATCTTGCTTAAAGCGTTACTCTGTTCTTATGAACTTAATACTCTAGATGCATGCTGGATAGCGGTCGATGTGTGGAGTAATAGTAGTAGATGCAGGCAGGAGTCGATCTACTTGTCACGGACGTGATGCCTATATACATGATCATACCTAGATATTCTCATAACTATGCTCAGTTCTATCAATTGCTCGACAGTAATTCGTTTACCCACCGTAATACTTATGCTATCTTTAGAGAAGCCACTAGTGAAACCTATTGCTCGACAGTAATTCGTTTACCAACCGTAATACTTATGCTATCTTGAGAGAAGCCACTAGTGAAAGCTATGGCCCCCGTCAATAAGCTATTTCTATCTCCATTTATTTTGCTTTCTTTACTTTACTCTTTATCATAAAAATACCAAAAATATTATCTTATCATCTCTATCAGATCTCACTCTCGTAAGTGACCGTGAAGGGATTGAAAATCCCTTTATCGCGTTGGTTGCGAAGTTCTTATTTGTTTGTGTAGGTGCGTGGGACTCGAGCGTAGTCTCCTACTGGATTGATACCTTGGTTCTCAAAAACTGAGGGAAATACTTACACTACTTTACTGCATCACCCTTTCCTCTTCAAGGGAAAACCAACGTAGTGCTCAAGAGGTTGCAGTAAGCAGTATGACTATTATCGCCCACAACTCTTTGTGTTCTACTCATGCATATAACATCTACGCATAGACCAGGCTCGGATGCCACTGTTGGGGAACGCAGTATTTCAAAAAATTTCCTACGATCACACAAGATATATCTAGGAGACGCATAGCAATGAGTGGGGAGAGTGTGTCCACGTACCCTCGTAGACCCAAAGCAGAAGCGTTTAGTAACGCGGTTGATGTAGTCGAACGTCTTCGCGATCTAACCGATTCAAGTACCGAACGCACGGCACCTCCGTGATCTGCACACGTTCAGCTCGGTGACGTCCCTCGAACTCTTGATCCAGTTAAGGCCGAGGGAGAGTTTTGTCAGCACGACAGCGTGGTGACGGTGATGATGAAGTTACCGGCGCAGGGCTTCGCCTAAGCACTACGACGATGTGACCGAGGTGTCAAACTGTGGAGGGGGGCACCGCACACGTCTAAGAATAACTTGTGTGTCCTTGGGGTGCCCCTTGGCCACGTATATAAAGGAGGGGAGGGAAGAGGTGGCCGGCCCAAGGGGGCACGCCAGGTGTGGGGAATCCTACTAGGACTCCCTAGTCCAAATAGGATTCCCCTCCTCTTTCCTATTCGAAGTAGGAGAGAAGGAAAGAGAGGGAGAGGGAGAAGGAAAGGGGGGCCGCGCCCCCACCCCTTGTCCAATTCGGTTTGGGCAGGGGGGAGGCGCGTGCCACCTCTTGGCCCTTCTCCCCTCTCTCCACTAAAGCCCAATAAGGCCCATTGCTTCTCCCGGCGAATTTCCGTAACTCCCCGGTACTCCGAAAAATACCCGAATCACTCAGAACCTTTCCGATGTCCGAATATAGCCTTCCAATATATCAATCTTTACGTCTCAACCATTTCGAGACTCCTCGTCATGTCCGTGATCTCATCCGGGACTCCGAACAACCTTCGGTACATCAAATCACATAACTCATAATACAAATCATCATCGAACATTAAGCGTGCGGACCCTACGGGTTCGAGAACTATGTAGACATGACCGAGACACATCTCCGGTCAATAACCAATAGCGGAACCTAGACGCTCATATTGGCTCCTACATATTCTATGAAGATCTTTATCGGTCAAACCGCATAACAACATACGTTGTTCCCTTTGTCATCGGTATGTTACTTGCCCGAGATTCGATCGTCGGTATCACCATACCTAGTTCAATCTCGTTACCGGCAAGTCTCTTTACTCATTCCGTAATGCATCATCCTACAACTAACTTATTAGTCACATTCCTTGCAAGGCTTATAGTGATGTGCATTACCGAGAGGGCCCAGAGATACCTCTCCAACAATCGGAGTGACAAATCCTAATCTTGATCTATGCCAACTCAACAAACACCATCGGAGACCCCTGTAGAGCATCTTTATAATCATCCAGTTACGTTGTGATGTTTGATAGCACACTAAGTGTTCCTCCGGTATTCGGGAGTTGCATAATCTCATAGTCATAGGAACATGTATAACTCATGAAGAAAGCAATAGCAATAAACTAAACGATCATAGTGCTAAGCTAACGGATGGGTCTTGTCCATCACATCATTCTCCTAATGATGTGATCCCGTTCATCAAATGACAACACATGTCTATGGTTAGGAAACTTAACCATCTTTGATTAACGAGCTAGTCAAGTAGAGGCATACTAGGGACACTTTGTTTTGTCTATGTATTCACACATGTATGAAGTTTCCGGTTAATACAATTCTAGCATGAATAATAAACATTTATCATGATATAAAGAAATATAAAATAACAACTTTATTACTGCCTCTAGGGCATATTTCCTTCAATCAAGTTATACTACATTTTGATTCCTAAAAAAGGCATGGAAAAATAATTCTTGCAAGATATTGGATACGAATTATCACATGGAAATTTTCCAGAAAATGCCATGATAAAAAGTTATGTTCGGCAAAATGACTTGGCAAAATTTACCATGCAAAAACAAAGAATGAACAATGAAAACATAAAAAAGAATAAAAGAATTTCCGTGGCATATTCATAATAAAAAAATTCATGGTATTTTAATTAAGACTTCTATGTTTGTATGAGAAATTTGCCATGTGTGTAAATAGAAGAACAAATTATGGACAAAGAATTGCCATGGCATATTCGTAATAATTTTTTGTGGTATTTTAATTAAATTTTCCATGTTTGCGTGAGAAATTTGTCGTGTGTGTAAATAAATAAATTATGAAAACAATTGCCGCGACAATAAATTTCCGTGATATGTAAATTAAAATTGCAATGCTTTGTGGAAATTGCAATGAAAAAAAACTAAATAGTACAAAAAAAGTTATGAACAAATATTGCCATGGAAGATTCAAATTAAAATTTGCCTTGGTTAAATTTCCATGTTTGTATGAGAAATTTGCCATGTATATAAAAAATAACTCAAAGTATGAGCAAAATTGCTATGTCAGATACGTATTAATGTTTGGCATGGTGTTGGAATTATATTTTTAAAGGGAAAACTCATGCATAATGTTCAGATCCCTCCAACTTGGCTAGAGTGTTTGTGCCTATGGTCTTAGATGGTTTTGAATATGTGGACCCTTTTGAACAACATGAAGGAGTAGACGAGGGAACACAGTACAAGCTTAGACAGTGCCAAGATTGGCCCCTTAGGTGGCCCAAGAAGCATATCCTTTTGGGAACAAATGCATCACAACAAACAACCACTCCTTCGGCACCTAGTACGAGCGTCACTTCAGTCGGAGCATCTCTTTTTCTTACCAGGAACATTAAGGGTCCCAAGGAAGCCATACTTAATATGGAGAAAGATGAGGCTACCAAGACATAAGAGGTCGTCAGCAAAGATGAGTTTGCCGAGAGAGATGGGGCCGTTGAGTACTCTGAGCCTCAAGATGATGATTATATTACTCGGTATTTGAATGACGATGGTAGTATTGCTGTAGCTAACCCTACCATTACCAACACTCACAACACCTTGAAGGGGTCAGCCGAGATGGTGGCAGCAAAAAACTTACTAAGAGGAAGACCTCCCCTCCTCGTTTTCAATATGTTGTCCATTACCCTGGGCAACCCATGGTATCGGCTGATGTGTATGAAAGCATGGGGTTGGCTACGAGGTATGTTCATGACGATGTTCTAAAGAAAGAGTTGGCGGCCAAGGTCATGTATCGAACTTCTCATGATCAGCTCCCTATATACCTTGTGAAGGTGCCTATCGGTGTCGGCTTCGTAGAAGGTTTCCCCTGAGCTTGTTCTATATTGATTTTAATCATATCTTCAACATTTCCCACCAAAGAACCTAGAGGGAAACAACGTAGTCAGGCTATGGGCGCTTCATTTGGTCTGTAAGGCCAAGGACGAGAGGCAGACGAAGATCGCGGTGGATGTCCCTTACTACATGCACACAGCTAACCTTGAGACTGCGGAAGTTCAAGACAAAATGATCCAGTACCTAGGAAATTTTCTCCTTCGGAACACGAACGTAGACTACCACCTATTTCTGTATCGTATGGGGTAAGTATTTATTAACTAGTCTTCCGCAAACTTGCATTATCATCGTACCAAGGGTTGACGGTAACTACTGTGGTCTCTTGTTTGTGAGGCGATAAACGCACACAGGAGCATTGGATACTAGTAATTCTATCCCCAAAGACCGCCTGCTCCTATTTCTTGGATTCCAACCGAGCAGTCAAGAGAATCTTCGCCAAACTAAAGAATTTTTTGGATGAAGCTCTAGTAACGTTTGGTGGCAATGGAGGAATCATTAGGCCTGCTAGTGAATAAAAAGTAGAAAGTTAGGTGGCATGGTACGGTTCGACCACATAACCACCTTTAGTTGCATGCAACAAGAGGATGATTGAAGTGAAGGAAATATGCCCTAGAGGCAATAATAAAGTTGTTATTTTATATTTCCTTATATCATGATAAATGTTTATTATTCATGCTAGAATTGTATTAACCGGAAACTTGATACATGTGTGGATACATAGACAAAACACCGTGTCCGTAGTAAGCCTCTACTAGACTAGCTAGTTAATCAAAGATGGTTAAGTTTCCTAAATCATGGACATGTGTTGTCATTTGATGAATGAGTCACATCATTAGGAGAATGATGTGATGGACAAGCCCATCCATTAGCTTAGCATATTGATCATTCAGTTCTATTGCTATTGCTTTCTTCATGTCATATACATATTCCTTTGACTATGAGATTATGCAACTCCCGGATACCGGAGGAATACCTTGTGTGCTATCAAACGTCACAACATAACTGGGTGATTATAAAGATGCTCTACAGGTATCTCCAAAGGTGTTTGTTGGGTTGGCATAGATCGAGATTAGGATTTGTCACTCCGAGTATCGGAGAGGTATCTCTGGGCCCTCTTGGTAATGCACATCACAATAAGCCTTGCAAGCAATGTGACTAATGAGTTAGTCGTGGGATGATG
Source organism: Triticum aestivum (assembly GCF_018294505.1). NCBI lineage: Eukaryota > Viridiplantae > Streptophyta > Magnoliopsida > Poales > Poaceae > Triticum > Triticum aestivum. Next base: position 434,150,478 of record NC_057808.1, read on the forward strand.
CATTACGGAACGAGTAAAGAGACTTGCCGGTAATGAGATTGAACTAGGTATGAAGATACCGACGATCGAATCTCGGGCAAGTAACATACCGATGACAAAGGGAATTACGTATGTTGTCATTGCGGTTTGACCGATAAATATCTTCGTAGAATATGTAGGAACCAACATGAGCATCCAGGTTCCGCTGTTGGTTATTGATCGGAGATGTGTCTCGATCATGTCTACATAGTTCTCGAACCCGTAGGGTCCACACGCTTAATGTTCGATGACGATTTGTATTATGAGTTATGTGTTTTGGTGACCGAAGATTTTTCGGAGTCCCAAATGAGATCACGGACATGACGAGAAGTATCGAAATGGTCGAGAGGTAAAGATTGATATATTGGACGATAGTATTCGGACACCGGAATGGTTTCTGAGAGATTCAGATATTTATCGGAGTACCGAGGGGTTACCGGAACCCCCCGGGGAAAGTAATGGGCCACTATGGGCCATAGCGGAGAGAGAGGGCAGCCCACAGGGGGTGGCGCCCCCCTCCATGTGCAGTCCAAATTGGACAAGGGGAGGGGGCGCTGCCCCCCTTTCCTTCTCCCTCTCCCTCTCCTTCCACTTTCCCCCTTCAAAAGAAGGAAGGGGGCGACTAGGACTAGGAGTCCTAGTCGGTTTCCCCCCCCCATGGCGCGCCCACTAGGGCCGACCTCCTCCCCTCCTACTTTATATAGGGGGGTAGGGGGCACCCCAAAGCACATCAATTGTTCGCTTAGCCGTGTGCGGTGCGTCCCTCCACAGTTTACTCCTCCGGTCATATTGTCATAGTGCTTAGGCGAAGCCCTGCGCGGATCACATCACCATCACCGTCACCACACCATCGTGCTGACGAAACTCCCCCTCGACACTTTGCTGGATCAAGAGTTCGAGGGACGTCATGGAGCTGAACGTGTGCTTAACTCAGAGGTGTCGTACATTCGGTGCTTGATCGGTTGGATCGCGAAGATGTTCGACTACATCAACCGCGTTGTCAAACGCTTCCTCTTTCAGTCTATGAGGGTACGTGGACACATTCTCCCCCTCTCGTCGCTATGCATCTCCTAGATAGATCTTGCGTGAGCGTAGGAATTTTTTTGAAATTGCATGCTACGTTTCCCAAAAGTGGTATTAGAGCCACGTCTATGCGTAGATGATAAGCACAAGTAGAACACAAAGAGTTGTGGGCGGTGATAGTCATACTGCTTACCACCAATGTCTTATTTTGATTCAACGGTATTGTTGGATGAAGCATCCTGGACCAACCTTACATGACCATGTTCATGAGACCAGTTCCACCGGCAGACATGCAACTTGTTTTGCATAAAGGTGGAATTTGACTACGGCCGGTCCTTGTTGAAGGTTAAAACATCACACTTGACGAAAAATCAATGTGCTTTTGATGCGTAGGTAAGAACGGTTCTTAATAAAAGCCCATAGCAGCCACGTAAAACTTGCAACAACAAAGTAGAGGACGTCTAACTTGTTTTTGCAGGGCATGTTGTGATGTGATATGGTCAAGACATGATGTGATATACGTTATTGTATGAGATGATCATGTTTTGTAAAAGTTATTGGCAACTGGCAGGAGCCTTATGGCTATCGCTTTATTTCATGAAATGCAAATGCCATGTAATTTCTTTACTTTATCACTATGCGCTAGCGATAGTTGTAGAAGCAATAGTTGGCGAGAGGACAACGACGCTACGATGGAGATCAAGGTGTCAAGCCGGTGACGATGGAAATCATGATGGTGCTTTGGAGATGGAGATCAAAGGCACAAGATGATGATGGCCATATCATGTCACATATTTTGATTGCATGTGATGTTTATCTTTTATGCATCTTATTTTGCTTAGTACGGCGGTAGCTGATGTCGCTTGAAGCTACGTCGGTATTTCCCCAAAGAGGAAGGGATGATGCAGCACAGCGGCGGTAGGTATTTCCCTCAGATATGAAACCAAGGTTATCGAACTAGTAGTTGAACCAAGCAACACAACGTAAACAGCCCCTGCACACAAACAACAACCACTCGTAACCTGACATGTTAAAGGGGTTGTCAATCCCTTTCGGGTAACGGCGCCAGAAACGGTGTGCGGACGGGAGAAAGTTGTAATAGATTGATAGATCGAACGCCAAACAAAATAAATAGAAATAAAATGCAGCAAGGTGTTTTTGTATTTTTAGTTTAATAGATCTGAAAATAAATGCAAAGGAAAAGTAGATCACAAAGGCAAATATATGAGAAAGAGAGCCGGGGGCCGTAGGTATCACTAGTGTCTTCTCTCGAGAAAAATAGCAAACCGTGGGTGAACAAATTACTGTTGGGCAATTGATAGAACTTCAAATAATCATGACGATATCCAGGCAATGATCATTACATAGGCATCACGTCCAAGATTAATAGACCGACTCCTGCCTGCATCTACTAGTGTTACTCCACACATCGACCGCTATCCAACATGCATCTAGTGTATTAAGTTCATGGAAAACGGAGTAATGCAATAAGAATGATGACATGATGTAGACAAGATCTATCTATGTAGAGATAGACCCCATCGCTTTATCCTTAGTAGCAATGACACGTACGTGTCGGTTCCTTTTCTGTCACTGGGATCAAGCACCGTAAGATCGAACCCACTACAAAGCACCTCTTCCCATTGCAAGATAAATAGATCAAGTTGGCCAAACAAAACCCAAATATCGGAGAAGAAATACGAGGCTATAAGCAATCATGCATATAAGAGATCAAAGAAAGTCAAATAACTTTCATGGATATAAAAAGATATAACTGATCATAAACTCAAAGTTCATCAGATCCCAACAAACACACCGCAAAAGAGTTACATCATATGGATCTCCAAGAGACCATTGTATTGAGAATTGAGTGAGAGAGAGGAAGCCATCTAGCTACTAACTACGGACCCGAAGGTCTACAAAGAACTACTCACGCATCATTAGAGAGGCACCAATGGAGGTCGTGAACCCCGTCCAAGATGGTGTCTAGATTGGATCTGGTGGTTCTGGACTCTGCGGCGGCTGGATGAGTATTTCGTCGACTCCCCTAGGGTTTTGGGAATATTGGGGTATTTATAGAGCAAAGAGGCGGTCCGGGGGGCACCCGAGGTGGGCACAACCCACCAGGGCGCGCCTGGGCCTCCTGGTGCGCCCTGGTGGATTGTGCCCTCCTCGAGGCACCCCCAGGCGCAGCCAGGGCCCATTATGTTCCTTCTGGTCCATAAAAAATCTCCGTGGAGTTTCGTTGCATTTGGACTCCGTCTCATATTGATTTCCTGTGATGTAAAAAACATGTAGAAAACAGCAACTGGCACTTGGCACTATGTCAATAGGTTTAGTACAAAAAATGATATAAAATGACTATAAAATGATTATAAAACATCCAAGATTGATAATATAACAGCATGGAACAATAAAAAATTATAGATACTTTGGAGACGTATCAGCATCCCCAAGCTTAACTCCTACTCGTCCTCGAGTAGGTAAGTGATAAAAACATAATTTTTATGTGGAATGCTGCCTAACATGTCATATCATATTCTTTTCTTTATAGCATGGACTTTTATATTGTTCAAAGCAATAGTCTAGTTTTGACATGATAATTTAAATACTCAAGCATATCAACAAGCAACCATGTCTTTCAAAATAACAACGCTAAAATAAATTATCCCTGGCCCATCATGCTTAATCATTGATCCATTCATGAAACACACTCGCATATTAGCTACACCCAATACTCAAGTACGATCATATTTCCTCCTAGTTGGTGCTTTTGTAAGAGAAGATGGAGACTCAAATTCAAAATAAAAATTGCATAAAGTAAAAGAAAGACCCTTCGCAGAGGGAAGTAGGGATTTGTAGAGGTGCCAGAGCTCAAAGCGAAAAATTAGAGATAAAAACATTTTGGGAGGTGCATCCATCCCACCAACGAAAATGACTTAGAGTTCCCAACACTTTCCATGCTAGATATATCATAGGCGGTTCCCAAACAGAAAATAAAGTTTATTCCCTTTTGCACCATACTTTCACTTTCCATGGCTAGCCGAATCCACGGTTGCCCTCCATACCAACACTTTCCAAGGAATTTATTATTTGACAACATAAAGTAAATTCCTTTTTTTCATTTCGGGACTGAGCATCCCTAAATCTTTGCCTTACTCTCGTGCAATGACAAGTGAATAAACACTCATCGTGAGAATAACACATCCAGCATGGAAAATATTAACCACCCCTCACCGCTCCGCGAGCGAGGCGAACACACAAAAGAGAAGTTTATTTTGAAAATTAGAGATGGCACATGCAAATTTGCTTAGAACGGCAAAAGAATACCGCATATAGGTAGATATAGTGGACTTATGTGGCAAAACTGGTTTAAAGGATTTTGGATGCACAAGTAGAGATCATACTTAGTGCAAAATGAAGGCTAGCTAAAGATTGAGAAGCGACCAACCAAGAATCGAATAATCTCATAAGCAAGCATTAAGCATAACTAACACCGAATAATGCACCACAAGTAGGATACAATTTCATTGCAGGATTATTGACTTTCGTGCTTGCATAGGGAATCACAAACCTTAACACCAATATTCTTACTAAAGCATAATTACTCATCAACGTAACTCACATATGACATCATCATATCTCAAAACTATTAGTAAGAATCAAGTTTATTTTGTCCAATGATCTTCATGAAAGCTTTATTATATCCTTCTTGGATATCTATCACTTTGGGTAATTTTAATATGTTGCTTTTCATAAGCTCAAACAAATATAAGTGAAGATCATGAGCATAATTTTTTTCTTTCTCTCAAAATAATTTAAGTGAAGCAAGAGAGAATTTCTTGAATTTTTTACTAACTCTCAAATAAATCTAAGTGAATCAAGAGAGGATTTCTTCAAAAATACTAAAGCACACCGTGCTCAAAAAGATATAAGTGAAGCACTAGAGCATGTCCATTGCTCATAAAAATTTAAGTGAATCATAGAGAGCAATTCTAACAAGTCATGACATAATTTTGGCTCTCTCAAATAAATGTGTCCAGCAAGGGATCAAGACTTAAAACACAAAATAAAACAAGCAAAGAGTCATATCATACAAGACTCTCCAAGCAAAACACATATTATGTGACAAATAAAAATATAGCTTCGAGTAAAATACCGATGGTCCTTAGAAGAAAGAGGGGATGCCACTCGGGGGCATCCCCAAGCCTAGTTGGTTGCTCATTTTTGGATAGTAGCTTGGGATGCCGGGGCATCCCCAAGCTTAGGCTCTTCTATCCTTCCTTCATCCATCGTAAGATAACCCAAAACTTGAAAATTTCAGTCACACAAAACTCAACAAAACCTTCGTGAGATCCATTAGTATAGGAAAGCAAACCACTACTATAAGTTTTGTATGAAACTAATTCATATTTTGCTTTTGCATTATATCTACTGTATTCCAACTTTTCTATGGCAAAAACTCATCAAAGAAAACCATAGAGCCATCAAAATAAGCACACAACACAAAGAAAACAGAATCTGTCAAAACTGAACAGTCTGTAGCAATCTGACTATTTAGAATACTTCTGTAACTCCAAAAATTCTGACAAAATAGGAAGACCTGGGTAATTTGTATATTAATATTCTGCAAAAAGAATTGGCATTTTATCACGTTCTGGTGAGTTTTAACAATTGTTTTCGTGAGCACATAAGTTTCTGTTTTTCAGCAAGATCAAACAACTATCACCCAAGAAGATCCTATAGGCTTTACTTGGCACAAACACTAACTAAAACACAAAAAACACAATCATGCCAGTAGCATAATTGTGTAAACACTCAAGAACAGAAAGCAAAAAGCAAAAATAAATTTTATTCATTGGGTTGCCTCCCAACAAGCGTTATAGTTTTACGCCCTTAGCTAGGCATAAAGCGGATCTAAGTATTGTCATCTTTGGTTCGAGAACCATAGGATGACCTAATGATTGATTCATAGGGTGTCCTAATTATTGTTCTAGGAAAGTGTTCCATACCCTTCCTCAAAGGAAATTGGAACTTAATATTGCCTTCTTTCATATCAATCACGGCACCGATAGTGCGTAAAAACGGTCTACCAAGAATAATTGGACAAGACGGATTGCAATCAATATCAAGAACAATAAAATCTATGGGCACATAATTCCTATTTGCAAGAATAGTAACATCATTAATTCTTCCCATAGGATTTTTAATAGTGGAATCCGCCAAGTGCAAATTTAAAGAGCATTCTTCAAGATCGGTAAGACCAAGCACATCACATAAAGATTTCGGAATTGTGGAAACACTAGCACCCAAGTCACACAAAGCAAAACACTCATAATTTTTAATCTTGACTTTGGTAGTAGGTTCCCATTCATCATGCAATTTTCTAGGAATTGATACTTCTAATTGCATTTTTTCTTCAAAAGATTTCATCATAGCATCAACAATATGTTTAGTAAAAGCTTTACTTTGTTCATAAGCATGGGGTGAATTTATCATGGATTGCAACAAAGAAATACAATCAATCAAAGAGCAACTATCATAATTAAAGTCTTTGTAATCCAAAAGAGTGGCACATCATTAGTTAAAGTTTTGACCTTTCCAAACCCACTTTCATCAATTTTCTCTACAAGATTTTCACCCTCCGAAATATTGGGACGCCTTCTACCTAAAGTTGACTCTTCTCCAGTCCCTTTTTCATCAATTTTAACTTTACTAAACAAGGAATCAATCGAAGAAACACAATTCATTTTATGATCTTCATCACTTTTACGAAAGTAATCACTAGAAAACACTTTTTCTAAAAATTCTCTTTTAGCTCTGAGCATAGCGGTTCTTTTCTTAGTTTCATCCATAGAAACATAAAGAGCTTTAATTGATTCATCAACCTTAGGTACATAAATTTTCATCTTGAGATTTTCCACATGATGAGCAATTCTATCAACACTTCTAGACAAATCATCAATCTTACTCAACTTTTCTTCTATGGAAGTGTTGAAAACTTTTTGCGTGTTGATAAATTCTTTAATATTATTCTCAAGATCAGAGGTGTTCCTATTATTATTATAAGATTGATTTCCATAGGAATTACCATAATTACTAGAGGAATTACTAGGAAAAGGCCTAGGATTAAAACTACCTCTATAAGCATTGTTGTTGAAATTATTTCGAGAGATAAAATTCACATCTATGGCATCACTATTTTGCCCAATCAAAGTAGACAAAGGCATATCATTAAAATCAATAGGAGCACTTTTACTAGCAACCAATTTCATAAGAGCATCAACTTTTTCAATCAAAGAAGAAATTTCTTCAACCGAATTAACGTTTTTATTAGTAGGAACTCTTTCGGTATGCCATTGTGAATAATTTGCCATGATATTATCAAGCAATTTGGTTGCTTCACCCAAAGTAATTTCCATAAAAGTACCACCCGCGGCGGAATCTAAAAGATTACGAGAAACAAAATTCAACCCCGCATAAAAAATTTATATGATCATCCAAAGATTTAGCCCATGAGTTGGGCAATTCCTTAGCATCATTTTCATCCTTTCCCAAGATTGTGCAACATGCTCATGTTCAAGTTGCTTGAAATTCATGATCTGGGTTCTAAGGGAAATAATTTTTGCGGGCGGAAAAAACTTAGTGATAAAAGCATCTTTGCACATATTCCACGAATCGATACTATTGCGAGGCAAAGAAGAGAACCAATTTTTTGCAGAATCACGCAAAGAAAATGGAAATAATTTCTTCTTCACCACATCATTGTCCACATCTTTTTTCTTTTGTATATAGCATAATTCCACGAAGGTATTAAGATGGGACGCGACATCCTCATTAGGAGTACCGGGAAATTGATATTTCATAACAAGATTCAGCAAAGCAGTATTAATATCACAAGACTCCGTACTAGTGGCGGGAGGAGCAATCGGAGTGCAGATAAAATCATTGTTGTTTGTATTTGAGAAATCACATAACTTGGTGTTCTCTTGAGTCATGATGACCACACAACAAGATTGCACTCAAAAACAGATCCGGCAAGAAAAAGGTGAACGGAAAAAGAGAGGCGTATAAAACGACAAATTTTTGTGAAGTGGGGGTGAGGAAAACGAGAGGCAAATGGCAAATAATGTAAATTGCAAGGAGATGAGATTTGTGATTAGGAACCTGGTATATGTTGAATATCCTCCCCGGCAACAGCGCCAGAAATTCCTTTTGATGTCGCTTGAAGCTACGACGGTATTTCCCCAAAGAGGAAGGGATGATGCAGCACATCGGCGGTAGGTATTTCCCTCAGATATGAAACCAAGGTTATCGAACTAGTAGGAGAACCAAGTAACACAACGTAAACAGCCCCTGCACACAAACAACAACCACTCGCAACCCGACGTGTTAAAGGGGTTGTCAACCCCTTTCGGGTAACGGCGCCAGAAACGGTGCGCAGACGGGAGAAAGTTGTAATAGATTGATAGATCGAATGCCAAACAAAATAAATAGAAATAAAATGCAGCAAGGTATTTTTGTATTTTTAGTTTAATAGATCTAAAAATAAATGCAAAGGAAAAATAGATCGCAAAGGCAAATATATGAGAAAGAGACCCGGGGGCCGTAGGTTTCTCTAGTGGCTTCTCTCGAGAAAAATAGCAAACGGTGGGTGAAAAAATTACTGTTGGGCAATTGATAGAACTTCAAATAATCATGACGATATCCAGGCAATGATCATTACATAGGCATCACGTCCAAGATTAGTAGACCGACTCCTGCCTGCATCTACTACTATTACTCCACACATCGACCCTATCCAGCATGCATCTAGTGTATTAAGTTCATGGAAAAACGGAGTAATGCAATACGAACGATGGCATGATGTAGACAAGATCTATCTATGTAGAGATAGACCCCATCGCTTTATCCTTAGTAGCAACGATACATACGTGTCGGTTCCCCATATGTCACTGGGATCAAGCACTGTACGATCAAACCCACTACAAAGCACCTCTTCCCATTGCAAGATAAATAGATCAAGTTGGCCAAACAAAACCAAAATATCTGAGAAGAAATACGAGGCTATAAGCAATCATGCATATAAGAGATCAAAGAAACTCAAATAACTTTCATGGATATAAAAAGATATAACTGATCATAAACTCAAAGTTCATCAGATCCCAACAAACACACCGCAAAATATCACGTGATGTTCACCATTGAAGACTACCCCATATCACGTGATGATCGGACATGGTTTAGTTGATTTGGATCACGTAATCATTTAGATGACTCAAGGGATGTCTATCTAAGTGGGAGTTCTTAAGTAATATGATTAATTGAACTTAATTTATCATGAACTTAGTCCTGAAAGTATTTGCATATCTATGTTGTAGATCAATAGCTCGCGTATAGCTTCCCTGTTTTATATTTGATATGTCCCTAGAGAAAACTAAGTTGAAAGATGATAGTAGCAATGATGCGGACTGGGTACGGTGATCTGAGGATTATCCTCATTGCTGCAGAGAAGAATTATGTCCTTGATGCACCGCTAGGTGACAGACCTATTGCAGGAGCAGATGCAGACGCTATGAATGTTTGACAAGCTCGGTATGATGACTACTTGATAGTTTAGTGCACCATGCTTTACGGCTTAGAACCGGGACTTCAAAAATGTTTTGAACGCCATGGAGCATGTGAGATGTTCCAAGAGCTGAAAATGATATTTCAGACTCATGCCCGTGTTAAGAGGTATAAGACCTCTGATAAGTACTTTGCCTAAAAGATGGAGGAGAATAGCTCAGCTAGTGAGCATGTGCTCAGAATGTCTTGGTACTACAATTGCTTGAATCAAGTGGGAGTTAATCTTCCAGATAAGATAGTGATTGACATAGTTCTCTAGTCACTATCACCAAGTTACTAGAACTTCGTGATGAACTATAATATGAGAGGGATAACAAAAATGATTCCCAAGCTCGCCGCGATGCTGAAATCGGCGAAAGTAGAAATCAAGAAATAGCATCAAGTTTTGATGGTTAACAAGACCACTAGTTTAAAGAAAAAGGGCAAGGGAAAGAAAGGGAACTTCAAGATGAATGGCAAGCACATGAAGAAGCCCAAAGCTAGATCCAAGCCTGAAACTAAGTGCTTCTACTACAAAGGAAATGGCCACTGGAAGCGGAACTACCCCAAATACTTGGTGGATAAGAAGGATGGCAAAGTGAACAAAGATTTATATGATATGCATGTTATTGATGTGTACTTTACTAGTGTTCATAGTAACCCCAGGGTATTTGATACCGGTTCAGTTGCTAAGATTAGTAACTCAAAACAGGAGTTGCAAAATGAATAGATACTAGTTAAGGGCGATGTGACGATGTATGTTGGAAGTGATTCCAAGGTTGATAAGATCACCATCGCACACTCTCTCTACCTTCGGGATTAGTGTTGGACCTTAATAAATGTTATTTGGTATTTGTGTTGAGCATGAATATGATTGGATCATGTTTATTGCGATACGGTTATTCATTTAAGTCAGAGAATAATTGTTGTTCTCTTTACATGAATAAAACCTTCTATGGTCATAGACCTAATGTAAATGGTTTATTGAATCTCGATCGTAGTGATACACATATTCATAATATTGATGCCAAAAGATGCAAAGTTGACAATGATAGTGCAACATATTTGTGGCACTGCCGTTTAGGTCATATTGGTGTAAAGTGCATGAAGAAACTCCATTCGGATGGACTTTTGGAATCACTTTATTATGAATCATTTGATGCTTGCGAATCGTGCCTCACGGGCAAGATGACTAAGACTCCGTTCTCCGGATTAATGGAGCGAGCCACTAACTTATTGGAAATAATACATACCTATGTATGTGGTCCGATGAGTGTTGAGGCTCGCGGCGAGTATCATTATTTTCTGACCTTCACAGATAATTTGGGCAGATATGGGTATATCTACTTGATGAAACACAAGTCTGAAACATTTGAAAAGTTCAAAGAATTTCAGAGTGAAGTGGCGAATCATCATAACAAGAAAATAAAGTTTCTACGATCTGACCACGGAGGCGAATATTTGAGTTACAAGTTTGGACTTCATTTAAAACAATGTGCAATAGTTTCACTACTCATGCCACATGGAACACCATAGCGTAATGGTGTGTCCGAACATCGTAACCGTACTTTATTAGATATGGTGTGATCTATGATGTCTCTTACCGATTTTACCACTATCATTTTGGGGTTATGCATTAGAGACGGTTGCATTCACGTTAAATAGGGCACCATCGAAATCCGTTGAGACGACACCGTATGAACTATGGTTTGGCAAGAAACCTAAGCTGTCGTTTCCTAAAGTTTGGGGTTGTGATGCTTATGTGAAAAAGCTTCAGCCTGATAAGCTCGAACCCAAATCAGAGAAGTGCGTCTTCGTAGGATACCCTATAGAAAGTATTGGTTACACCTTCTATCACAAATCCAAAGGCAAGATCTTTGTTGCTAAGAATGGATCCTTTCTAAGGAGTTTCTCTCGAAAGAAGTGAGTGGGAGGAAAGTAGAACTTGATGAGGTAATTGTACCTTCTCTCTAATTGGAAAGTAGCTCATCATAGAAAACCATTCCCGTGATGCCTACACCAACTAGAGAGGAAGATAATGATAAATGGAACTTCAGATCAAGTTACTACCAAACCTCGTAGGTCAACCAGAGCATGTTCCGCACCATAGTGGTATGGTAATCTTGTTCTGGAAGTCATGTTACTTGACCATGACGAACCTACGAACTATGAGGAAGCAATGATGAGCCCAGATTCCGATAAATGGCTTGAGGCCATGAAATCTGAGATGTTATCCATGTATGAGAACAAAGTATGGACTTTGGTTGACTTTCCCAATGATCGGCAAGCCATAGAGAATGAATGGATCTTCAAGAAGAAGACTGACGCTGATGGTAATGTTACCGTCTACAAAGCTCGACTTGTTTCAAAAGGTTTTCGACAAGTTCAAGGAGTTGACTATGATGAGACTTTCTCACCCGTAGCGATGCTTAAGTCTGTCCGAATCATAGCAATTGCCGCATTTTATGATTATGAAATCTCGCAAATGGACGTCGAAGTTGCATTCCTTAATGGATTTCTTAAAGAAGAGTTGTATATGATGCAACCAGAAGGTTTTGTCGATCCTAAAGGTGCTAGCAAAGTATGTAAGCTCCAGCGATCCATTTATGGATTGGTGCAAGCATCTTGGAGTTGGAATAAACGCTTTGATGAGGTGATCAAGGAATATGGTTTTATACAGACTTTTGGAGAAGCCTGTATTTACCAGAAACTGAGTGGGAGCTCTGTAGCATTTCTAATATTATATGTGGATGACATATTGTTGATTGGAAATGATATAGAATTTCTGGATAGCATAAAAGGATACTTGAATAAGAATTTTTCAATGAAAGACCTCAGTGAATCTACTTATATATTGGGCATCAATATTTGTAGGGATAGATCGAGACGCTTAATAGGACTTTCACAAAGCACATACCTTGACAAGATTTTGAAGAAGTTCAAAATGTATCATTCAAAGAAAGGGTTCTTGCCTATGTTGCAAGGTGTGAAGTTGAGTAAGTCTCAAAGCCCGACCACGACAGGAGATAGAGAGAGAATGAAAGTCATTCCCTATGCCTCAGCCATAGGTTCTATAAAGTATGTCATGCTGTGTACCAGACATATTATGTACCTTGCCATGAGTTTGTCAACGGGGTACAATAATGATCCAGGAGTAGATCACTAGATAGCGGTCAAAATTATCCTTAGTTACCTAAAAGGAATATGGAAATGTTTCCTGGTTATAGAGGTGACAAAGAGTTCATCATAAAGGGTTAAGTCGATGCAAGCTTTGGCACTAATCTGGATGACTCTGAGTCTCAATTTGTATACATATTGAAAGTGGGAGCAATTAGCTAGAGTAGCTCCGTGCAGATCATTGTAGACATAGAAATTTGCCAAATACATACGGATCTGAATGTGGCAGACCCATTGACTAAACCTCTCTCACAAGCAAAACATGATCACAGCTTAGTATTCTTTGTGTGTTAATCACATGGCGATGTGAACTAGATTATTGACTCTAGTAAACCCTTTGGGTGTTGGTCACATGGTGATTTGAACTATGGGTGTTAATCACATGGTGATGTGAACTATTGGTGTTAATCACATGGCGATGTGAACTAGATTATTGACTCTAGTGCAAGTGGGAGACTGAAGGAAATATGCCCTACAGACAATAATAAAGTTGTTATTTTATATTTCCTTATATCATGATAAAAGTTTATTATTCATGCTAGAATTGTATTAACCGGAAACTTGATACATGTGTGGATACATAGACAAAACACCGTGTTCCTAGTAAGCCTCTACTAGACTAGCTCGTTAATCAAAGATGGTTAAGTTTCCTAAACCATGGACATGTGTTGTCATTTGATGAACGATATCACATCATTAGGAGAATGATGTGATGGACAAGACCCGTCTGTTAGCTTACCATATTGATCGTTCAGTTTTATTGCTATTGCTTTCTTCATGTCATATACACATTCCTTTGACTATGAGATTATACAACTCCCGGATACCGGAGGAATACCTTGTGTGCTATCAAACGTCACAACATAACTGGGTGATTATAAAGATGCTCTACAGGTATCTCCGAAGGTGTTTGTTGGGTTGGCATAGACCGAGATTAGGATTTGTCACTCCGAGTATAGGAGAGGTATCTCTAGGCCCTCTCGGTAATGCACATCACAATAAGCCTTGCAATCAATGTAACTAATGAGTTAGTTGCGGGATGATGCATTACGGAACGAGTGAAGAGACTTACCAGTAACGAGATTGAACTAGGTATGAAGATACCGACGATCGAATCTCGGGCAACTAACATACCGATGACAAAGGGAATGCCGTATGTTGTCATTGCGGTTTGACCGATAAAGATCTTCATAGAATATGTATGAACCAATATGAGCATCCAGGTTCCGTTCTTGGTTATTGATCGGAGATGTGTCTCGATCATGTCTACATAGTTCTTGAACCCGTAGGGTCCGCACGCTTAATGTTTGATGACAATCTGTATTATTTGAGTTATGTGTTTTGGTGACCGAAGATTATTCGGAGTCCCAGATGAGATCACGGAGATGCCGGGGAGTCTCGACATTGTCGAGAGGTAAAGATTGATACATTGGACGATAGTATTCGGACACCGGAATGGTTTCGGAGAGATTCAGATATTTATCGGAGTACCGAGGGGTTATCGGAACCCCCGGGGGAAAGTAATGGGCCACTATGGGCCATAGGGGAGAGAGAGGGCAGCCCACAAGGGGTGGCGCGCCCCCCTCCCATGGGGAGTCCGCATTGGAGAAGGGGAGGGGGCGCGGCCCCCTTTCCTTCTCCCTCTCCCTCTCCTTCCACTTCCCCCCTTGATACGTCTCCAACGTATCTATAATTTTTGATTGTTCCATGCTGTTATATTATCAATCTTTGATGTTTTATAATCATTTTATATAATTTTTTGGTACTAACCTATTGACATAGTGCCAAGTGCCAGTTGTTGTTTTCTGCATATTTTTTACATCGCAGGAAATCAATATCAGACGGAGTCCAAATGCAACGAAACTCCACGGAGATTTTTTTTATGGACCAGAAGGAACAGAATGGGCCCTGGCTGCGCCTGGGGGTGCCTCAAGGAGGGCACAATCCACCAGGGCACGCCAGGAGGCCCAGGTGCTCCCTGGTGGGTTGTGCCCACCTCGGGTGCCCCCCGGACCGCATCTTTGCTGTATAAATATCCCAATATTCCCAAAACCCTAGGGGAGTCGACAAGATATTCATCCAGCCGCCGCAGAGTCCAGAACCACCAGATCCAATCTAGACACCATCTTGGATGGGGTTCACCACCTCCATTGGTGCCTCTCCGATGATGCATGAGTAGTTCTTTGTAGACCTTCGAGTCCGTAGTTAGTAGCTAGATGGCTTCCTCTCTCTCGCTCAATTCTCAATACAATGGTCTCTTGGAGATCCATATGATGTAACTCTTTTGCAGTGTGTTTGTTGGGATCGATGAACTTTGAGTTTATGATCAGATCTATCTTTTATATCCATGAAGGCTATTTGAGTTTCTTTGATCTCTTATATGCATGATTGCTTATAGACTCGTATTTCTTCTCCGATATTTGGGTTTTGTTTGGCCAACTTGATCTATTTATATTGCAATTGGAAGAGGTGCTTTGTAGTGGGTTCGATCTTATGGTGCTTGATCCCAGTGACAGAAGGGGAACCGACATGTATGTATCATTGCTACTAAGGATAAAATGATGGGGTCTATCTCTACATAGATAGATCTTGTCTACATCATCTCATCATTCTTATTGCATTACTCCGTTTTTCCATGAACTTAATACACTAGATGCATGCTGGATAGCGGTCGATGTGTGGAGTAATAGTTTTAGATGCAGGCATGAGTCGGTCTACTAATCTTGGACGTGATGCCTATGTAATGATCATTGCCTGGATGTCGTCATGATTATTTGAAGTTCTATCAATTGTCCAACAGTAATTTGTTCACCCACCGTTTGCTATTTTTCTCGAGAGAAGCCACTAGTGAAACCTACGGCCCCCGAGTCTCTTTCTCATATGTTTGCCTTTGCTATATACTTTTCCTTTGTATTTATTTTCAGATCTATTAAACTAAAAAATACAAAAATACCTTGCTGTGTTTTATTTCTGTTTATTTTATTTGGTGTTTGATCTTTCAATCTACTACAATTTATCTCACGTCTGTTTGCCTATCTTGAGGTGTCGTATCCCGGAAGGGATTGACAACCCCTTTAACACATCGGGTTGTGAGGATTTGTTATCTGTGTGCAGGGGCTGTTTATGTTGTGTTGCTTGGTTCTCCTACTGGTTCGATAACCTTGGTTTCACATCTAAGGGAAATACCTACCGCCGCTGTGCTGCATCATCCCTTCCTCTTTGGGGAAAATACCGACGTAGCTTCAAGCGACATCAAAAGGAATTTCTAGCGTCGTTGCCGGGGAGGATCTTCAACATATACCAGGTTCCTAATCACAAATCTCATCTCCTCACAATTTACATTATTTGTCATTTGCCTCTCGTTTTCCTCTCCCCCACTTCACAAAAATTTGCCGTTTTATTCGCCTCTCTTTTTCCGTTCGCCATTTTCTCGTCAGATCTATTCTTTGCTTGCAATCATGAGTGATTTCGGTATGGCACCAACAGATGATGGCCTAACTCCTAAGATTGGACGTACGGGCAATCTGGATGCTAAAACTTTTATCTTGGGGCAAGGGAACGTTATGCGAAAAGAACGTATCCAAGAATTTTTCAATTTTGTTGGAAATCTAAGTCTTGATGATGCTCCTATACTTAAAACTACTAGATCTTATGCATATGCTATTTCAGCACTAGTTCTGAAACTTGAAAGTAAATTTATTCGTACTTATCCTACTTTGCAAAGATTGTTTTTTGAGCTGCCAGAAATAAAGAATCCTAGGGCTAAAAAGTTGGCCACTCTCGTTCTTATGAATGAGTTCGACTACATAATACGAGAAGCTAGGGAAATCTTTGACTTTTATGGTATGAATCGTGAAAAACCCGTGATAGATGAAATTCTTTACAATAGTGACTATGCACTAAGGCATTTGCTTGGGGATAATAAAATCTTTGATGAGAATATTAAAAAAGAAGTACCGTTCTAGATATAATCCAACAAGTTTTCAATAATGTTAATCAACATTACTCTTGGATTGTTGCGGGAAATCAAAGGGGTTATGATGAAAACTAACTAAGGATTGCTAAAGTTTCCATGGATAATATGTTTTATGTTGTGTTTACAAAACCCCATGATGAAAACACCTCTAATAAAATTAAGAATAAGAAGGATGACAAAAGTTAGATCCTTGCCTTATGCCTAGCTAAGGGCGTAAAACTATAGCGCTTGTTGGGAGGCAACCCAATGAATAAAATTTATTTTTGCTTTTTTGCTTTATGTTCTTGAGTGTTTACACAATAATACTACTGGTATGATTTTCTTTTTTGTGTTTTAGTTAGTGTTTGTGCCAAGTAAAGCCTATAGGATCTTCTTGGGTGATAGTTGTTTGTTCTTGCTAAAAAACAGACACTTATGTGCTCACGAACATAATTGTTAAAGATAATCAGAACGTGATAAAATGACAATTCTTCTTGCAGAAGATTAATATACAAATTACCCAGGTCTTCCTATTTTGTCAGAATTTTTGGAGTTACAGAAGTATTCGAAATAGACAGATTGCTACAGACTGTTCTGTTTTGACAGATTCTGTTTTCTTTGTGTTGTGTGCTTATTTTGATGGCTCTATGGTTTTCTTTGATGAGTTTTTGCCATAGAGAAGTTGGAATACAGTAGATATAATGCAAAAAAATATGAATTGGTTTGATATAGTACTTATAGTAGTAGTTTGCTTTCTTATACTAACAGATGTCACGAAGGTTTTGTTGAGTTTTGTGTGATTGAAGTTTTCACGTTTTGGGTTATATTACGATGGATGAAGGAAGGATAGAAAAGCCTAAGCTTAGGGATTCCCCAGAATCCCAAGATATTATCCAAAAATGAGAAACCAAATAAGCTTGGGGATGCCCCCGAGTGGCATCCCCTCTTTCTTCTAACGACCATCGGTATTTTACTCGAAGATATATTTTTATTCGTCACATAATATGTGTTTTGCTTGAAGCGTCTTGTATGATATGAGTCTTCGCTTGTTTTATTTTGTGTTTTAAGTCTTGATCCCTTGCTGGACACACCTATTTGAGAGAGCCAAAATTATGTCATGACTTGTTAGAATTGCTCTCTATGCTTCACTTAAATTTTTATGAGCAATGGACTTGCTCTAGTGCTTCACTTATATCTTTTTGAGCATGGTGTGCTTTAGTATTTTTGAATAAATGCTCTCTAGCTTCACTTAGATTTATTTCAGAGTTAGTACAATTTCCAAGAAATTCTCTCTTGCTTCACTTAAATTATTTTGGGAGAAAGAAAAAAAATTATGCTCATGATCTTCACTTATATTTGTTTGAGCTTATGAAAAGCAACACATGAAAATTAGTCCCAAAGTGATAGATATCCAAGAAGGATATGATAAAAACTTTCTTGAAGATCATTGGACAAAATAAACTTGATTCTTAGTAATAGTTTTGAGATATGTGAGTTATGTCGATGAGTAATTATGCTTTAGTAAGAATATTGGTGTTAAGGTTTGTGATTCCCTATGCAAGCACGAAAGTCAATAGTCATGCAATGAAATAATATCCTACTTGTGGTGCATTATTCGGTGTTAATTTTGCTTAATGCTTGCTTATGAGATTATTCGTTTCTTGGTTGGTCGCTTCTCAATCTTTTGCTAGCCTTCATTTTTGTCGGTGTGCAAAAGTAGGGGCTCTCCTTTTGACCCCTTTACTTGTGCACGGGCAGTCAGAGCCACACGCCGCGGCCACACGGAGCAGGGCAAGGGAGGGAAGCCAGAGAGAAGCCGAAGTACAAGACATCCAAGGCAACGCCAAGGCCAAGAACACAAAGAAGCAGAAGGACGAAGCAGGCTCCCCCGGCGAGACCCTTGTCGGGGTAGCCTCAGCGGCCCCGGCAAGACCCTTGCCGGCGTGGCTCGCCCACACCAGCGGATTGAGCCACCCTCGAGCCCACGGGTTCCAACTCAACCAACCACGTTGGAACTAGGGCTCGGGAGGCACCTCCATGGTGGCATGCAGATCTTTGTCAAGACCAAGGAATATTCAAGATCATATGAGGATTAAGACACAACGGTCCTCGGCAAGATCCTTGCCGAGGAGAGCCACGAGACCCCCGGCAAGATCCTTGCCGGGGACGACAGCACGCCACGGCAAGACCCTTGCCGGGCCACCCGGCAAGGCCCTCACCAAGGACACCAGCAGGGCCACTTCCAGGCCCACACCAGCCAAGTCTCCATCGCCGTTCGCATGCAGCTGCCAGCCCAACCAGCTGGGCAGGCACCTGCGTGGCAACAGGCAGCTTCTAGGACAACTCAGCAGGCGCCTGCGTGGCGGCATGCAGATCTTCGTGAAGACCCTACCACCGTGCCACCTCAGCTGCCTGCCTGCCTACATGGTGCCGCATGCATCGCTGGCCAGGGCGCGTATCGAAGTGAGGAGGAGCGGCGACGGATGGGACGGGCCTCGCTCCCGTCCCCGATAAAGCTAGGGGACACCTCAGCGGCGCATTAAATGCGCCTTGTCCTGTAATACGAGTGATAAGCTCGTAGGACTGTACGCCTTTCCACCTCCTGTATGCCACTGTGGCAGCCCCTTTCGACTATAAAAGGAGGCCATGGCGTACTGGAGAAGGATTCGGCTCTTTGGAACTACGCACCCACCATAGCTAGTTCGAGAGCTCAAGAACTCTCTGAAATACAGCCACCAAAGCAGGACTAGGGTATTACGCATCCTCGCGGCCCGAACCTGGGTAAACGATCCTTGTGCTGATTACTAATCCTGCTCTTCTCGCAACCTTGCGCCTTGGCAACCATAGTAGGCATTCTCATGATCCCAATAGGTGTCATTCCACACCGATATCTTTGGCGCGCCAGGTAGGGGGTGCAATTGTGAAAATATGGTCTAGTAGTTAGCCTAGCGTTTCTTCATCGCCATGGCTCCCAAGAAGAAGACGGCCACGACAATCGGCTCGTTGGGAGCCGAACGGCCCATGCCAGTGCGGACGAGCAGCGGGCCGGTCGCGGACAGGACCCGGGCCGCGGTCCGCGAGCACCAGCATCGCCCTGGCAGTCAGAGCCTGGCGAGCAGCATCGTTCGTGCGCCAGACGACCGGCCGCACGTCGCCAGGTCGAAAGATGGAGCTAGGCCCCCCGCAGGCGGCGTGGGGCCCTCCAGGAGTGTCGTTGTGCCACTCCTGGGCGGCGCAGCAACCTCCAGGATGCCCCCGCTGGCGCCCAGAGCACGCTCTTCCCAGGGTTCGCGCAACGAGCAGCGTCACCACGCTGAAGACCCCGGACACCGCAGTGGGAAGAGCCCTGTGATACGTCTCCAACGTATCTATAATTTTTGATTGTTCCATGCTATTATATTATGTGTTTTGGATGTTTATGGGCTTTACTATGCACTTTTATATTATTTTTGGGACTAACCTATTGACCCAGAGCCCAGTGCCAGTTCCTGTTTTTTCCCTTGTTTCAGTGTTTCGAAGAAAAGGAATATCAAACGGAGTCGAAACGGAATGAAACCTTCTGGAGAAGTTATTTTTGGAAGGAAAGCAACCTGATAGACTTGGAGTGCACGTCAGGAAAGAAACGAGGGAGCCGCGAGGTAGGGGCGCGCCCTCCACCCTCGTGGGCCCCTCGTGGCTCCCCTGACGTACTTCTTCCTCCTATATATACCCATATACCCTAAAACGATCGAAAAACAG
Source organism: Triticum aestivum (assembly GCF_018294505.1). Lineage (NCBI taxonomy): Eukaryota > Viridiplantae > Streptophyta > Magnoliopsida > Poales > Poaceae > Triticum > Triticum aestivum. The sequence goes on from NC_057808.1 coordinate 434,170,996, forward strand.
AATAGATCTGGAGTTCCACCGCCGCAAGCCTCTGTAGCCACCAAAAACCTCTCGGGAGCCTGTTCCGGCACCCTGCCGGAGGGGGGAACCCTCACCGGTGGCCATCTTCATCATCTCGGCGCTCTCCATGACGAGGAGGGAGTAGTTCATCCTCGGGGCTGAGGGTATGTACCAGTAGCTATGTGTTTGATCTCTCTCTCTCGTGTTCTTGATTTGGCACGATCTTGATGTATCGCGAGCTTTGCTATTATAGTTGGATCTTATGATGTTTCTCCCCTCTACTCTCTTGTAATGGATTGAGTTTTCCCTTTGAAGTAATCTTATCGGATTGAGTCTTTAATGATTTGAGAACACTTGATGTATGTCTTGCCGTGCGTATCTGTGGTGACAATGGGATATCACGTGATTCACTTGATGTATGTTTTGGTGATCAACTTGCGGGTTCCGCCCATGAACCTATGCATAGGGGTTGGCACACGTTTTCGTCTTGATTCTCCGGTAGAAACTTTGGGGCACTCTTTGAGGTTCTATGTGTTGGTTGAATAGATGAACCTGAGATTGTGTGATGCATATCGTATAATCATACCCACGGATACTTGAGGTGACAATGGTGTATCTAGGTGACATTAGGGTTTTGGTTGATGTGTGTCTTAAGGTGTTATTTTACTACGAACTCTAGGGCTGTTTGTGACACTTATAGGAATAGCCCAATGGATTGATTGGAAAGAATAACTTTGAGGTGGTTTCGTACCCTACCATAATCTCTTCGTTTGTTCTCCGCTATTAGTAACTTTGGAGTGACTCTTTGTTGCATGTTGAGGGATAGTTATATGATCCAATTATGTTATTATTGTTGACAGAACTTGCACTAGTGAAAGTATGAACCCTAGGCCTTGTTTCCTAGCATTGCAATACCGTTTACGCTCACTTTTACCACTTGCTACCTTGCTGTTTTTATATTTTCAGATTACAAAAACCTTTATCTACCATCCATATTGCACTTGTATCGCCATCTCTTCGCCGAACTAGTGCACCTATACAATTTACCATTGTATTGGGTGTGTTGGGGACACAAGAGACTCTTTGTTATTTGGTTGCAGGGTTTCTTGAGAGAGACCATCTTCAACCTACGCCTCCCACGGATTGATAAACCTTAGGTCATACACTTGAGGGAAATTTGCTACTGTCCTACAAACCTCTGCACTTGGAGGCCCAACAACGTCTACCAGAAGAAGGTTGCGTAGTAGACATCAAGCTCTTTTCTGGCGCCGTTGCCCGGGAGGTGAGTGCTTGAACGTATATCTTTAGATCTTGCAATCGAATCTTTTATTTTCTGGTTTTATCACTAGTTTAGTTTATAAAAGAAAATTACAAAAAAATGGAATTGAGTTTGCCTCTTACGCTTCACCTTTTTAATATCTTTCGTGAGTATGATGGAAAAGAAAATTGTGCCAAAGTGTTAGAAGAAGAATGCATTAAAATGTTTGGCACTAAATCTTTGAAGGATGAGCATGATTGCAATGTTGTTAGTATGAAATCCTTGAATATCCATAGTACTAATGATGATTGCACTAGTTATGATGAAAATGCCTCCTATAAACATGTCAATTTTTGTGGAGTGCTTTGGGTTTGCAAGTACACACCGAATAGGGAAGATAGATATTGCAAGAGGCATAAGCATTTAGAAACTAAATTCTTGCAAGAAAGGCTAGATGATTGTGCTGAAAATTTAAATTTTCTTGGCCGTACTTGTGAACTTTGCAATGAAAGTGTTCATTTTGCTATCCGATGCAAATTGTTTCATGATCTAATCGTGTCCAGAAATTGTGATGAGTTGATTTCCCTTGCACATTATAATGAACTTAGCTTGCTTATGGGTTGCGACGAAATGAAACATATAACTAGGCATCTTCCAGAATTTGGCCATTATAAACTTCTTGGTTTTGATCTAGAAGAAATTTATATGTATTGTGCGGTGAATTGCATTGAAAATCCTTATATTGCCAATTACATAAAGAAAAGAAAACAAATAGAAGATGAAGAGAATGCTAACGAAAGGGAAGAGACTTCCCAATATTCTCCTATTATTTCTTATGATGAATCCGGTAACGAGGAGGAGCCTTCTATTCAACCAATCTCATTAATAAGGAGCTCCAAAAATAGGATTGAACCCACACATGAGGTGAAGAAGAAGAAAAGAAAAAGGAAGAGAGGTAAAAAGATATCTCCCCCAAATAATGTTGCTCCTATTATTGTTGTGCCTCATGAAAATGAAGATGATGCACTTGATGATGATCTCGTTATGCCTATTGCTTGTTGTGATGATTATGATTGGGAAGATAATGATACTTCTTATGATCTTGAAAATCTTTTTGGCACTTGCTTGGAATATGACAATTGCTATACTATTGGTGCTATCCATACTATTAATGATGAGAGTGATTATGCTTATGATATGAAAAGGCCCAAGCTTGGGGATGATATGTTTGATGAAGATGATGTTTTTGAGAATATATTTGCTGCAATTAATGTTTGTCCCAAGCTTGGGGATTCTACGTTTAACGAACATGATATTTTTAGTCTCCGAAGTTTTGATATGCAAATTTATAATAATGATAGCATGCCTCCTACTTATAATGATTATATTGATGAAAGTGGGTTTGGAAGAGTGTCAACTTTAGGAAGTTATGATCCCACAATTTTGGAGGATGTTGAATCTTATAATATTTATGAAAGTGGATTTGGAGAGGTCATGACTTTATGAAAGTGGATCTCGGAAGAGGTTTCAATCGATTATGATGAGAACAAAGTTGCTACTTATGATGATTATTGTGATGAAACTTATGCTATAAAAAGTAGTGATGATTATATTTATAAAACTTGTCATGATTATGACTACCCTTTTTCTGAACATTACTCTTTTAATGTGGAAACAATTTATAGTATTCAAGTCTCTTATGAAACTCCCACTATTCCGAATGAAAAGAATTTTGCTTATGTGGAGAGTAATAAAATTTCTATGCAAGTAGATCATGAAAAGAATGCTTTAGGTGCTGGTTATATTGTTGAATTCATTCATGATGCTACTGAAAATTATTATGAGGGAGGAATATATGCTTGTAGGAATTGCAATAATATCAAGTTTCCTCTCTATGTGCTTAAAATCTTGAAGTTATGCTTGTTTTACCTTCCTATGCAAGTTGATTCTTGTTCCCATAAGTTGTTTGCTCACAAAATCCCTATGCATAGGAAGTGGGTTAGACTTAAATGTGCTATTCATATGCTTCATGATGCTCTCTTTATGTTTCAATTCTTATCTTTTATGCGAGCATCATTGAAATCATCATGCCTAGCTAGGGGCGTTAAACGATAGCGCTTGTTGGGAGGCAACCCAATTTTATTTTAGTTTCTTGCTTTTTGGTTCTGTTTAGGTATAAATAATCCATCTAGCTTATGTTTAGATATGGTTTTATGTTCTAATTAGTGTTTGTGCCAAGTAGAACCTTTGGGAAGACTTGGGTGAAGTCTTTATGATCATGCTGTAAAAAACAGAAACTTTAGCTCCCACGAGATTAGCTAAAACTTTTTACAGGAGAGTGCTATTTAGTTGATTATTTTTTCAGATGATTACTAGACAAATTCCTCAGGTCCACCAATTTCTTTTAGAATTTTTGGAGTTCCAGAAGTTTGCGTTAGTTACAGATTACTACAGATTGTTCTGTTTTTGACAGATTCTGTTTTTCGTGTGTTGTTTGCTTATTTTGATGAGTCTATGGCTAGTAAAATAGTTTATAGACCATAGAGAAGTTGTAATACAGTAGGTTTAACACCAATATAAATAAATAATGAGTTAATTACAGTACCATGAAGTGGTGTTTTATTTTCTTTCGCTAACGGAGCTCACGAGTTTTCTGTTAAGTTTTGTGTTGTGAAGTTTTCAAGTTTTGGGTAAAGATTCGATGGACTATGGAATAAGGAGTGGCAAGAGCCTAATCTTGGGGATGCCCAAGGCACCCCAAGGTAATATTGAAGGACAACCAAGAGCCTAAGCTTGGGGATGCCCCGGAAGGCATCCTCTCTTTAGTCTTCGTTCATCGGTAACTTTACTTGGAGCTATATGTTTATTCACCACATGATATGTGTTTTGCTTGGAGCTTCATTTTATTTTCTTTAGCTTTGCTTGCTGTTTGAATAAAATACCAAGATCTGAAATTATTAAATGGGAGAGTCTTCACATAGTTGTATAATTATTTAACTATTCATTGATCTTCACTCATATCTTTTTGGAGTAGTTTGTCGTTTGCTCTAGTGCTTCACTTATATATTTTAGAGCACAATGGTGGTTTTATTTTGAAGAAATAGATGAACTCTCATGCTTCACTTATATTATTTTGAGAGTCTTAAACAGCATGGTAATTTTCTTAATCCTAATATGCTAGGTATTCAAGACTAGTAAAAACTTTCTTATGAGTGTGTTGAATACTAAGAGAAGTTTGATGCTTGATGATTGTTTTGAGATATGGAGATGGTGATATTAGAGTCATTCTAGTTGAGTAGTTGTGAATTTGAGAAATACTTGAGTTAAAGTTTGTGATTCCCGTAGCATTCACGTATGGTGAACCGTTATGTGATGAAGTCGTAGCATGATTTATTTATTGATTGTCTTCCTTATGAGTGGCGGTCGGGGACGAGCGATGGTCTTTTCCTACCAATCTATCCCCCTAGGAGCATGCGCGTAATACTTTGCTTTGATAACTTGTAGATTTTTTCAATAAGTATATGAGTTCCTTATGACTAATGTTGAGTCCATGGATTATACACACTTTTCTTCCTTCCACCATTGCTAGCCTCTCTAATACCGCGCACTTTTCGCCGGTATCATACACCCACCATATACCTTCCTCAAAACAGCCACCATACCTACCTATCATGGTATTTCCATAGCCATTCCGAGATATATTGCCATGCAACTTTCCACCGTTCCGTTTATTATGACACGCTCCATCATTGTCATATTGCTTAGCATGATCATGTAGTTGACATCGTATTTGTGGAAAAGTCACCATTCATAATTCTTTCATACATGTCACTCTTGATTCATTGCATATCCCGGTACACCGCCGGAGGCATTCATATAGAGTCATATTTTCTTCTAAGTATCTAGTTGTAATTGTTGAGTTGTAAGAAAATAAAAGTGTGATGATCTTAATTTTTAGAGCATTGTCCCAAGTGAGGAAAAGGATGATGGAGACTATGATTCCCCCACAAGTCGGGATAAGACTCCGGACGAAAAAAAGAGGCCATAAAAAAAAGAGAAAAGGCCCAAATAAAATAAAAAAATGAGAGAAAAAGAGAGAAGGGACAATGTTACTATCCTTTTACCACACTTGTGCTTCAAAGTAGCACCATGATCTTCATGATAGAGAGTCTCCTATGATATCACTTTCATATACTAGTGGGAATTTTTCATTATAGAACTTGGCTTGTATATTCCGATGAAGGGCTTCCTCAAAATGCCCTAGGTCTTCGTGAGCAAGCGAGTTGGATGCACACCCACTTAGTTTCTTTTGTTGAGCTTTCATATAATTATAGCTCTAGTGCATCCGTTGCATGGCAATCCCTACTCACTCACATTGATATCTATTGATGGGCATCTCCATAGCCCGTTGATATGCCTAGTTGATGTGAGACTATCTTCTCCCTTTTTGTCTTATCCACAACCACCATTCTATTCCCCCTATAGTGCTATGTCCATGGCTCACGCTCATGTATTGCGTGAAGATTGAAAAAGTTTGAGAACATCAAACGTATGAAACAATTGCTTGGCTTGTCATCGGGGTTGTGCATGATTTAAATACTTTGTGTGGTGAAGATAGAGCATAGCCAGACTATATGATTTTGTAGGGATAACTTTCTTTGGCCATAATTGCTTTGTTAGTATGCTTGAAATATTATTATTTTTATGTCAATATGAACTTTTATCTTGAATCTTTCGGATCTGAATATTCATACCACAATTAAGAAGAATTACATTGAAATTATGCCAAGTTGCATTCCACATCAAAAATTCTGTTTTTATCATTTACCAATCGAGGACGGGCAGGAATTAAGCTTGGGGATGCTGATACGTCTCCAACGTATCTATAATTTTGGATTGTTCCATGCTATTATATTATGTGTTTTGGATGTTTATGGGCTTTACTATGCACTTTTATATTATTTTTGGGACTAACCTATTGACCCAGAGCCCAGTGCCAGTTCCTGTTTTTTCCCTTGTTTCAGTGTTTCGAAGAAAAGGAATATCAAACGGAGTCGAAACGGAATGAAACCTTCTGGAGAAGTTATTTTTGGAAGGAAAGCAACCTGATAGACTTGGAGTGAACGTTAGGAAAGAAACGAGGGAGCCACGAGGTAGGGGGCGCGCCCACCCCCCTAGGGCGCGCCCTCCACCCTCGTGGGCCCCTCGTGGCTCCCCTGACGTACTTCTTTCTCCTATATATACCCATATACCCTAAAACGATCGGAAAACAGAATAGATCTGGAGTTCTGCCGCCGCAAGCCTCTGTAGCCACCAAAAACCTCTCGGGAGCCCGTTCCGGCACCCTGCCGGAGGGGGGAACCCTCACCGGTGGCCATCTTCATCATCTCGGCGCTCTCCATGACGAGGAGGGAGTAGTTCATCCTCGGGGCTGAGGGTATGTACCAGTAGCTATGTGTTTGATCTCTCTCTCTCTCTCTCTCTCTCGTGTTCTTGAGTTGGCACGATCTTGATGTATCGCGAGCTTTGCTATTATAGTTGGATCTTATGATGTTTCTCCCCCTCTACTCTCTTGTAATGGATTGAGTTTTCGCTTTGAAGTAATCTTATCGGATTGAGTCTTTAATGATTTGAGAACACTTGATGTATGTCTTGCCGTGCGTATCTGTGGTGACAATGGGATATCACGTGATTCACTTGATGTATGTTTTGGTGATCAACTTGCGGGTTCCGCCCATGAACCTATGCATAGGGGTTGGCACACGTTTTCGTCTTGATTCTCCGGTAGAAACTTTGGGGCACTCTTTGAGGTTCTATGTGTTGGTTGAATAGATGAATCTGAGATTGTCTGACGCATATCGTATAATCATACCCACGGATACTTGAGGTGACATTGGAGTATCTAGGTGACATTAGGGTTTTGGTTGATGTGTGTCTTAAGGTGTTATTTTAACTCTAGGGCTGTTTGTGACACTTATAGGAATAGCCCAATGGATTGATTGGAAAGAATAACTTTGAGGTGGTTTCGTACCCTACCATAATCTCTTCGTTTGTTCTCCGCTATTAGTGACTTTGGAGTGACTTTTTGTTGCATGTTGAGGGATAGTTATATGATCCAATTATGTTATTATTGTTGAGAGAACTTGCACTAGTGAAAGTATGAACCCTAGGCCTTGTTTCCTAGCATTGCAATACCGTTTACGCTCACTTTTACCACTTGCTACCTTGCTGTTTTTATATTTTCAGATTACAAAAGCCTTTATCTACCATCCATATTGCACTTGTATCACCATTTCTTCGCCGAACTGGTGCACCTATACAATTTACCATTGTATTGGGTGTGTTGGGGAAACAAGAGACTCTTTGTTATTTGGTTGCAGGGTTGCTTGAGAGAGACCATCTTCAACCTACGCCTCCCACGGATTGATAAACCTTAGGTCATCCACTTGAGGGAAATTTGCTACTGTCCTACAAACCTCTGCACTTGGAGGCCCAACAACGTCTACAAGAAGAAGGTTGCATAGTAGACATTACCCTGTGCATCGTCCGCGGGACGAAGGAGTCCAGCATGCCCACCGAAGCGCCGACGAAAATGGCGCGCAGCCGCTCGGTCGTGATAGAGCTCCTTCTAACGTGGTTAGAAGTCGAAGCGCGCCACGGTCCACGCAGCTGCCTCCGCCACTCACGCCAGCAGAAGCTTTCGCACGCGCTTAGCTGCTCCTCGACTTCCCTCCTGCTGCGGAGAAGCTCGACGAGTGGAGGGCCACAATCCAGAGCCTCGTCGCCGTCGCCAACAAAGATGACCCGCGACCGGCGGGACCCTTGGTCCGACGCCCCACCGAGCCACCACATGCCAGCGCTGGGAGGACCGGGGTTGCTGCGGTTACGGTGCAATCTCCTCCTCCTCGCCAGCTGCCGCGGGCGTCGGCTCGTCATGACGACGCTTGTGATAACATCTCCATAGCGTCGTCCGACCCGCGGACCCGCCGCGACCAGCGCCAAATTCTTCGAGAACGAGCTCACGAAGATGGTCGAACCACTATCGAGCGTCGGCGTGATACACGCCACCAGTCGGACAAGCGGGCGGGACCCGCTATGGACCACCCAGCGCCGGGGGGCTCCGGCGGCCTACCTTACGAGGTGGGCTGCCCAGCCTTTACCCGTGAGCTGCGGCAGTTCCAGTGGCCGTCCCACCGCACGTTCAAGCCCGACGTTGGCGAGAAGTATACTGGCAAGACCCATCCGTCCGAGTTCCTCAGCATCTACACCATCGCGATGCAGGCTGCCCGAGCTTGCGACAACAAGGTGCTTGCCAATTTCTTCCCGTTGGCACTGAAGCCCAATGTTATGTCTTGGTTGATGCACTTGCCGGCGGATTCCATTTCTTCTTGGTCGGATCTGTGCCATGAGTTCGTTGGCGCCTTCACTGGGGGCCACCAAGCTCATGGCCAGGCCAGTGATCTGCATATCATTCCCCAGAAGGAAGGGGAAACCCCGAGAAAGTACATCGAGAGATTCAGCCCGGTGCTGTACAATATCCCCGACGTTCATCCCGCCGCTGTGATCAGCGCGTTCTATCAGAACGTGCGCAACCGCAAGATGCGCGAAGAGCTGGCGATGGCCAAGGTTAAGGATGTGGCTGAACTCTATGTTCTGGCCGACAGATGCGCCCGGGCTGAAGAGGGAAGGAAGTACCCCGGCGAGGACGCCGGCGCAGAAACCGACTCTACTGATGAAGACACCGCCGCCCTGACGAAGAAGGGCCGGCGTCGCAACAGGAAACGCAAGGGCAAGGCTGTGCTTGCCGTTGAAGGGTCTGACGACACCGGCGCTGCCAAGAAGGTCAAGGCAGACGACCCCGGCAAGGAGATTGCCCGGTGCGTCGCCTGCCGGGCCTTAGCAGCTGGCGACAAGCCAGGGGGCTCCGGCAAGCAGTACTGCAAGATCCACCGCACCAAGGGCCACGACCTCCAGAACTTCCAGCAAGTCGAGCTGCTTGCTGAAAAGCAAAAGGCCGAGTATGAGAGGCGGGACAAGGAGAAGGGCCAGGACGGTGCCGAGGGATCCGGCAAGAAGCATGGCGGCCAAGGAGGCCGCCACGACAAGGACAACCAGCAAGAGAGGCCCGCCCGGGGCCGTGACAAGAAGCAAGAAGACGATGATCATGACGAGGACGACGAGTCCGGCGAGCAAGAGTTCCAGAAGGCTACAGAGGCCATGTGCGTCAACGGTGGCACCTTGCCGCATACTTCTCACCGCCAGCTCAAGCAGTGGGCACGTGAGATTACAGCAGCGGAGCCGTCGTTCGACGCTCAGAAGCCGTTGAAGTGGTCCAGAACGCCCCTCATCTTCGACGCCGAGGACCACCCTGACCGCACAACCGCGGTCGGGTGTTTGCCGTTGTTGGTCTCGCCAATGATACGCAACCTCAAGGTGAACAAGATGTTGCTCAACGGTGGGGCCGGCCTAAACTTGATCTCGCCCGTCGTGATCAAAAGGCTGCAAATCCCTGATGGAGATCTCGAGGAAACAGGCACGTTTCAAGGGGTCAATCCGTGAAGGAGCCAGCCGAAGGGGAAGGTGACGCTGCCCGTGACGTTTTGAGGGGAATTGAACCACAGGACGGAGAGGATCGTCTTCGACGTGGCCGAGATCCCCTTTCCCTACAACGGGATCCTCGGCCGCCCGGCACTAGCCAAGTTCATGGCGGCGGCGCACTACGCCTACAACATGCTAAAGATGCCCTGGCCGTTGACCATCATCTCCGTCCCCTCCGACAAGAAGGACGCGCTGATTTGCGCCGACCAACTCTACCGGGAAGCATTTGCAGCAGCTGCCGCAAAGGCACTCGCTCCTACCGCTGAAGCCCCGGGAGGGAAGAAGAAGCCCGACAAGACCTCTCGCACCCACTCCGGCAAGCGCACCTCCTCGGAGTGTTGTGCTACCGTCGAGGACGTGCCAGAGAGCTCTACCGGCAAGAGCAAGAAATCCAGAGCTGAGCCACCGCAGACCAAGAAGGTGTCCGTCAGGGAGGATGGCATGGGAGGGGCTTTCACCATAGGCTCCACCCTCAACTGCAAATAGGAAGGCGCGCTCGTCACCTTCCTGTGGGCGAATGTCGACGTGTTTGCGTGGCAAGCATCCGACATCCCCGGTGTTACCAGGGAGGTGATTGAGCACCACCTAGCTGTCTGTCCTCATGCGCGGCCCGTCAAGCAGAAGGTCAGAAAGCAGGCTCTGGAGAGGCAGGAGTTCATCACAGAGGACATCAGGAAGTTGGAAGCAGCGGGTTTGGTGAGAGGAGTGCTCCATCCGACGTGGTTGGCCAATCCGGTAGTGGTGCGCAAGGCAAATGGGAAGTGGAGGCTGTGTATTGATTACACAGATTTCAATAAGGCCTATCCTAAGGACCCCTTCCCGTTGCCGCGCATCGACCAGGTTGTCGACTCCACGGCCGGGTGTGATCTGCTGTCATTCCTCGACGCCTACTCGGGCTACCACCAAATCTTCATGACAAGAGAAGATGAAGAGAAGACAGCATTCAACACCCCATGTGGTACGTATTGCTTTTTATGGATGCCTTTCGGGTTGAAGAGTGCTGGCTCGACGTTTGCAAGAGCAGTCCAAATTGGTTTTGAGCCCCAGCTCCATAGAAATATGGAGGCATACATGGATGACATAGTGGTCAAAACCAAGGACGGGGCAACTCTTGTGCAAGATCTGGAGGAGACATTTGCCAACCTGCGCAAGATCAACCTTAAGCCGAACCCTGAGAAATGTGTCTTCAGCGTTTCGTCCGGCAAGCTTCTCGGATTCTTTGTGTTGCAGCGCGGGATCGAGGCAAACCCAGAAAAGATCAAGGCCATTGAACAGATTGAGGCGCACAAGCGGATTAAGGATGTGCGTCGGCTCACCGGCTGTGTCGCCGCCATGAGCCGGTTCATCTCCAAGTCCGCCGAGCGCTCCCTTCCCTTCTTCAAAATCTTGAAGAAGGCAGGCCCGATGGAGTGGACCCCAGAAGCCGAGGCGGCGTTGCAGGATCTGAAGAAATACCTTTCCTCCACACCAATACTGGTTGCGCCTAAACCACAAGAACCGTTGCTGCTGTATCTAGCGGCAACGAATCAAGTGGTCAGCGCCGCACTAGTGGCACAGAGGGAGGTTGACGAGGAGGCAGTGGCGACGGCAGAACCAGCAGACAGTGAGCCAAAGATTCCCCCGGCAGGGCCTGGTGCTGGCAAGGCAAGGCCCCCGGCAGAGTCTGACGCCATCAGGGCAACGCCCGCACAATCAAGCGAAGTGGTGCAGAAGAAGAAGATGTTGCAGCACCCGGTTTACTTTGTCAGCTCCCTCTTGCAGGGGGCTAGATCGAGGTACTCCGGTGTGTAGAAATTGCTCTTCGGCCTCCTTATTGGCTCGAGGAAGCTGCGTCATTACTTCCAAGCCCACGCGATCACTGTCATCACCCGCCTCCCACTACAACTGATATTACACAACCCAGATGCAACCGGAAGGATTGTGGAATGGACCTTGGAGTTGTCGAGCTTTGGGTTGAAGTTTGAAAGTACCTCAACAATCCAGAGCAGAATCTTGGCAGAGTTCATTGAGGAATGGACCTCAACACCTGACGAAGAAATCCAAGAGACCGCTCTCCCCGGCAAGGAAGCGGACTGCGACTGGATCATGTACTTTGACGGGGCTTTCTCGCCGCAAGGCGCCGGTGCCGGTGTGCTGCTTGTCGCACCCACCGGAGAGCACCTCAAGTACGTGATCCTGATGCACTTTCTCAGGGAGATGTCCACAAACAACACTGCTGAGTACGAGGGGCTGCTTGCCGGTCTCAGGATCGCGGCAGACCTCCGGGTGAAGAAGCTCATCGTCAGGGGTGACTCGCACCTTGTCGTCAGACAAGTCAACAAGGATTACCAGAGCCCATTGATGGAGGCCTACGTAGATGAAGTGAGGAAGCTGGAGGAGCGCTTTGACGGTATCCAAGCGGAGCACGGTCCCTGAGCGGAGAATGACATTGCCGATTACCTGTCGAAGCGTCCTGCATTCAAGCTACCTGTGGAACCAGGTACCTTTTTGCTCTGGTTAACTCAGCCATCTATCGAACCGTCAACGGGGCGGAACAAACGGAGGAAATCAGGTCCCGGCAAGTATTTTCCCGCCGAGCCCCCTGGGGCTGCCGGCAAGGATGCTGCCGTGGACGCTGAGCCTGCCAAAGAGCAACTAGCTCTGGCAGGGCGTCAAGCCCTGGCTGTGGAGACAACTGCTCCCGTGGCAGAGGAAATGCCTTTGGTCCTTGTCGTCGAGCCCCAGGCTCTGGCGTGGGCGCAGCATACTATCCGATTCCTCCAAACAGGGGAACTTCCTGAGGAGCAGGAAGAAGCGAAAAAAGTAGCCCGTCGGTCTGCCCTGTACCAGTTCGTCGATGACGTCCTGTATAGGAGAAGGCCGAACGGTGTGAAATTGAAGTGCATCCCCCGGGGGGAAGGACTGGAGCTGTTGGCAGAGATACATGGAGGCATATGTGGCTCCCACATAGGGTCGAGAGCCCTTGCCGGCAAGGCGTTCCGGCAAGGTTTCTTCTGGCCCACCGCCCTCCAGGATGCAACGACACTAGTAACCAAGTGTGAAGCGTGCCAGTTCCATTCAAAGAAGCTTCATCAACCAGCTCAAGCCCTTCAAACGATCCCTCTCTCCTGGCCATTCTCGGTCTGGGGGCTCGACATACTGGGCCCTTTCCCCCGTGCTGTCGGGGGCTTTGAGTACTTGTACGTTGCAATCGACAAGTTCACAAAGTGGCCAGAGGTGGAACCAGTGAGGAAGGTGACAACACAGTCAGCCGTCAAGTTCTTCAAGGTACTAGTCTGCCGTTTTGGTGTTCCAAACAGAGTCATCACCGACAACGGCACGCAGTTCACAAGCCACACCTTCATGCAGTACATTCAAGACCTCGGCAGCAAGGTTTGTTTTGCTTCCGTTGCACACCCCCGGAGCAACGGCCAAGCAGAGAGGGCGAATGCTGAAGTGTTGCAAGGCCTGAGAACGAAGACCTTTGATAGGCTGCACAAGAGCGGAAGGCGCTGGATTGATGAGTTGCCGGCGGTTCTTTGGTCGATCAGGACGACGCCAAATCGAGCCACCGGTCAGACACCCTTTGCCCTAGTTTATGGGGCAGAGGTAGTTCTCCCCACGGAAACTCATATACGGGTCACCTCGAGTGCTCCCTTATGATGAGCTTGAGCAAGAGCAGTTGCGGCAAGATGACGCGACGCTCCTTGAGGAAGATCGTCTTCGGGTGGCTGTGAAAGCAGCACGCTACCAGCAAGCCTTGCGCCGCTACAATAGCCGCAAGGTTCATGCCCGAAGCTTTGAGGAAGGCGACCTTGTTCTTCGGCGCGTTCAGTCGGCCAAGAATTCCAACAAGTTGACGCCGAAGTGGGAAGGCCCTTATCGGGTAATACGAGTCACCAGGCCTGGCGCAGTCCGCCTGGAGACCGAAGATGCTGTTCCAGTGAGCAACTCCTGAAACATCGAGCATCTTGGCAAGTTTTACCCATAAGGCGCGGCTTGCCGGGCCCCCCGACAAGCCACCTTTTGTACAAGCCTTGCCGGCAAGGCATGTAACCCTTTGTACAAAGCCAAGCGCAGACCCTGAGCACAAATAAATGAAGCGCTGGCGCCCTAAGTTATAGCATGCATGCTAGGTCGAGTCTCTTCCTTGGTTAGGGTTGATAGTGCTTAGCGGCGACTAACCCCTAGCCTAGAGGTCGAGTGCACGTCTCTCTGTTCTTTTCTGTCCTCCTTTGATTCGTAGGGCACATGGGCACTTCTGCTGAGCTACTTGGAAGAAAGGGAACGGACAGGCGTGCCGACCCCGACAAACCAGAGTTGCCGGGGGCTGCAAGTACAAGGATCCAACCGCGGCAAGACAAGGTTGCCGGGGGCTGCAGATCCAGATAAGTCTTTCAACCTCTGTCATGCATTTCGGTATGGAACTGGGGTATGTGAAACCTCGTTTTATCTCCAGGCTACCGTGCTCCCCTTTTTCCTATACCTAAGGATTATCTCCTGGGTCCGGATTTGGTTGTAGCCGCGGCAGGCAAGGAGATAGAACAAGGAGCCTAGGCCCACTTCATCCCTGCCTCGCCAAGGGCGCGAGAATGGTCGAGCGAAGTAAGGGGGGTGGCAAGGCCTGTTGCCGGGCGAAAAACGTTTATCTTAAATAGTAACAAGGATTCGCTCCTTGACGCGGGGTCCACCCATGAACGAAAAACTCGGCAAACATCCCTTTTTCATTAAAAACATCCCACACAGGTACAGTCCGTACGGAATGAAAAACATGAGCAAGGGGATTACAAGTTCTAAATTTAACGAAGGCCCGAAGGCTTACAAACTAAAAAAGAGATGAGATGCCCGTAATCCCTTTCTTGTCCCTCTCCTCAGGAGGGAGGTCAAGAAGGAGAAAGGGCAAAAGGGGCACCTAGGCGAGCTACGAGGAGCAGAAAGCACCAAGAGAACACCTCGGTGGCAACCCAAGGGTGGGCCGGTGATGACGGTGCTGGGAAAGGAGCTGGAAGACGAGGCGGCAGGACGCCGGACACGCGACGAAGGCGTCGGTGTCCACGTACTCCGAGTTGACGGCCTCGCCGCCCGCCCTCTTCCTCTTCCACAGCCTCCCGACGCCAGCCGCCCAAGGAGACGGCCCCGAGAAGTTCAAGGAGCTGGCCCCTCCCCCGGCAAAACTCCGCCGGAGGAGCGGCCAGGTGCAGATGCTGCTGCTGCCGCACCCGCCCAGGCGCGGGGCATCCGACGCCTAGTCGGACTCGTCCCCGTCATCTGCCCCGCTGTCCTCCTCGTCACTTTCGCTCGGGGAAGAGCTTCCATCGTCGGAGTCTCCGTCGGAGGAGCTCTCCACGCAGCACTTCAGGCGAGTTCCAAAATCTCCGAAGACCTTGACGGAGAGCAACCCGTCCTCCATTAATTTGAAGTAGAGGACGAGCCCCGCCGTCAGGCTGTGGATGCGAGCGAACGTCTTCCATCCACGGCGGAGGTACATGACCCGAGGAGCCGGGAAGTCGACGTCGACCCGCGTGCCCCCATTCCCACAGCCCCTCATGTGCAACCTAAGGGTCTGGGGCGGGTCGCGCTCCATCTCCCGAGCAAATGGGGCGGGAAGACGAAGACGGCGACGCGGAGGCCGGCGCAGCCTGATGAAGAACTCGCGGGGCTGGTCTCCAACGTGGCCCTCCGTCGGGAAAGGCATAATTGGCGGGGGCGAGGCTGGCACGCCGCCCCGTCCTCCTCTTCCCCAAGCACCACGACCTCTGCCACGGCCTCGCCCCCTTCCCCTTCCCATCGCGGCCGGCTCCACCACCGCAGGCTCAGGAAGAGGAGGGACGCGCTGTCGAGCAGCGACCCTCGCCGCCACCATCGAGGGACCGGGGTTCCCTTTCTCCATGGCGGATGAGAGGAAGAAGCAGAAGCAAGAGGAGATAGAAGATAGAAGAATGCGGGATGCCATCCCCCTTCCCTCTCCTTATAAAGGGGCGGGGTCGGGGCTCGGCCGCCCCGCTCGGCCAATCCAGCCACCAGAGGCGCAGGGAATCGACATCGACCCGCTGCCCCAACCAGCGACGGCCCGGTTTCCAGTCTCCACCGCTTGCCACCCCAGGCGCATGGAGGACGCATGGCGAACATGCAGAACCGAGGGGACGGGTGAAGCGACCTCTCCCCACCCCGTGATCATGGGGTGTGGACGCCTTGAAGACCGCGACCCGGCCCCATTCAGTAAATGGGGCGCGCCTTTACGCCTCTCCCTCTTCATGGGGAAGACGCGAGCCACCCCTGTATCGCGATGTGACGCATGCCAGCGGAAACTCCCCCACGCATGCCGCCCACGTCACGCACGCCCCCCTTTCCACATCGCGCATTCAATGCGGGTCGTGGGGAAGCGCAGCGAACAAAGAGTTACTGCGGTAAAAATCCGCCCCGCCTGCCCGCGCACCGTTTTGGGCCTGGCCCAACAAAATGTCGCGCTTATGTGTGGCCCAGGATCGGGGCTCCTGTCGGTGTGCAAAAGTAGGGGCTCTCCTTTTGACCCCTTTACTTGTGCACGGGCAGTCAGAGCCACGCGCCGCGGCCACACGGAGTAGGGCAAGGGAGGGAAGCCGGAGAGAAGCCGAAGCACAAGACAGCCAAGGCAATACCAAGGCCAAGAACACAAAGAAGCAGAAGGACGAAGCAGGCTCCCCCGATGAGACCCTTGCCGGGGCAGCCCCAGCGGCCCCGGCAAGACCCTTGCCAGGGCGGCTCTCCCACACTAGCGGAGTGAGCCACCCTCGAGCCCACGGGTTCCAACTCAACCAACCACGTTGGAACTAGGGCTCGGGAGGCACCTCCATTGTGGCATGCAGATCTTTGTCAAGACCAAGGAATATTCAAGATCAGATGAGGATTAAGAGACAACGGTCCTCGGCAAGATCCTTGCCGAGGAGAGCCACGAGACCCGCGGCAAGATCCTTGCCGGGGACGACAGCACACCACGGCAAGACCCTTGCCGGGCCACCCGGCAAGGTCCTCACCAAGGACACCAGCAGGGCCACTTCCAGGCCCACAACAGCCAAGTCTCCACCGTCGTTCGCATGCAGCTGCCAGCCCAACCAGCTGGGCAGGCACCTGCGTGGCAACATGGACCTTCCAGGCCAACTCAGCAGGCGCCTGCATGGCGGCATGCAGATCTTCGTGAAGACCCTACCACCGCGCCACCTCAGCTGCCTGCCTGCCTACATGGCGCCAGACGCATCGCTGGCCAGGGCGCGTGTCGAAGCGAGGAGGAGCGGCGACGGATGGGACGGGCCTCGCTCCCGTCCCCGATAAAGCTAGGGGACACCTCAGCGGCGCATTAAATGCGCCTTGTCCTGTAATACGAGCGATAAGCTCGCAGGATTGTACGCCTTTCCACCTCCTGTATGCCACTGTGGCAGCCCCTTTCGACTATAAAAGGAGGCCCATGGCGTACTGGAGAAGGATTCGGCTCTTTGGAACCACGCACCCACCATAGCTAGTTCGAGAGCTCAAGAACTCTCTGAAATACAGCCACCAAAGCAGGACTAGGGTATTACGCATCCTCGCGGCCCGAACCTGGGTAAACGATCCTTGTGCTGATTACTAATCCTGCTCTTCTCGCAACCCTGTGCCCCGGCAACCGTAGTAGGGATTCTCGTGATCCCATAGGTGTTGTTCCACACCGACAATTTGGCACTAAGTATGATCTCTACTTGTGCATCCAAAATCCTTTAAACCAGTTTTGCCACATGAGTCCACTATATGTACCTACATGCGGTATTCTTTTGCCGTTCTAAGCAAATTTGCATGTGCCATCTCTAATTTTCAAATAAACTTCTCTTTTGTGTGTTCGTTTCACTCGCGGAGCGGTGATGGGTGGCTAATATTTTCCATGCTGGATGTGTTATTCTCACGATGAGTGTTTATTCACTTGTCATTGCACGAGAGTAAGGCAAATTTTTTAGGGATGCCTAGTCCCGAAATGAAAAAAATGAATTTACTTTATGTTGTCAAATAATAAATTCCTTGGAAAGTGTTGGTATGGAGGGCATTGATGGATACGGCTAGCCATGGAAAGTGAAAGTATGGTGGAAAAAGGAATAAACTATATTTTCTGTTTGGGAACCGCCTATGATATATCTAGCATGGAAAGTGTTGGGAACTCTAAGTCGTTTTCGTTGGTGGGATGGATGCACCTCCCAAAATGTTTTTATCTCTAATTTTTCGCTTTGAGCTCTGGCACCTCTACAAATCCCTACTTCCCTCTGCGAAGGGCCTTTCTTTTACTTTATGCAATTTTCTTTAATTTGAGTCTCCATCTTCTCTTATAAAAGCACCAACTAGGAGGCAATATGATCGTACTTGAGTATTGGGTGTAGCTAATATGCGAGTGTGTTTCATGAATGGTTCAATGATTGAGCACGATGGGCTAGGGATAACTTATTTTAGTATTGATATTTTGAAAGACTTTGTTGCTTGTTGATATGCTTGAGTATTTAAATTATCATGTCAAAACTAGACTATTGCTTTGAACAATATAAAAGTCCAAATGTCCATGCTATAAAGAAAAAATATGATATGACTTGTTAGGCAGGATTCCACATAAAAAATTCTGTTTTTATCACTTACCTACTCGAGGACGAGTAGGAGTTAAGCTTGGGGGTGCTGATACGTCTCCAACGTATCTATAATTTTTTATTGTACCATGCTGTTATATTATCAATTTTGGATGTTTTATAATCATTTTATAGTCATTTTATATCATTTTTTGGTACTAACCTATTGACATAGTGCCAAGTGCCAGTTGTTGTTTTCTGCATATTTTTTACATCGCAGGAAATCAATATCAGACGGAGTCCAAATGCAACGAAACAACACGGAGATTTTTTTATGGACCAGAAGGAACATAATGGGCCCTAGCTGCGCCTGGGGGTGCCTCGAGGAGGGCACAACCCACCAGGGCGCGCCAGGAGGCCCAGGCGTGCCCTGGTGGGTTGTGCCCACCTCGGGTGCCCACCGGACCGCCTCTTTGCTCTATAAATACCCCAATATTCCAAAAACCCTAGGGGAGTCGACGAAATATTCATCCAGACGCCGCAGAGTCCAGAACCACCAGATCCAATCTAGACACCATCTCGGATGGGGTTCACCACCTCCATTGGTGCCTCTCCGATTATGCATGAGTAGTTCTTTGTAGACCTTCGGGTCTGTAGTTAGTAGCTAGATGGCTTCCTCTCTCTCGCTCAATTCTCAATACAATGGTCTCTTGGAGATCCATATGATGTAACTCTTTTGCAGTGTGTTTGTTGGGATCGATGAACTTTGAGTTTATGATCAGATCTATCTTTTTATATCCATGAACGTTATTTGAGTTTCCTTGATCTCTTATATGCATGATTGCTTATAGCACTACACAAAAAAAGACACATCCGTGACATTTTGGGCCGAACGATTTTTTTTCTGTCATACTTATGACACTTCTATGACAATAATTGTGACAAAACACGGTATCATCATAGATGTGGTGGGGTCCTACTTCTATGACAAAAAATCATGACATAAAATGGGCTTTTCGTCCTGGGCGGGCCGGAGACGCAGCTGCACGACATTCTTTGGGCCGTCCATGACGGAAAAAACCATGGTAGAAGCGAGGGCGAGGAAAATATCGGGGTGTTCCCGGTTACGGTGGGTGGTCGGGGCCGAGCGATGCGCGTTTCTCTCGTACACGCACGCGCGTGGGTGCGAGGCGTTGGGCTCAAACTGAACCCGAGCGAGGCGTTGGGCTCTAACTGAACCCGAGCGATTGCACTGCAGGCTAAGCGTTACTGAACCCGAGCGAGCGATCGATGGCTGTTAACTGAACCCGATCGAGCGATTCCTTCGCTACTGCTGCTAACTGAAGCCGATCGATGCTGCATCTGCATGAACAGTGAGCATTGCTGGGGGGGTTGGATGAACAGTTCCCGGTGGGGGTGGATGAACAGGACCCCGTGGTGTTGCCTCTGGATGAACAGGACCCCGATCGATCGAGCCGGTTGGGGCTGGATGAACAGGACCCCGTGGAGGGCTGGATGAACAGGACCACCCCGTGCAGGGCAGGATGAATAGTAGACGGTAGAGGGCTGGATGAACAGTAGCCCGTGGAGGGGTGGTTGAACAGGAGCCCGTGGAGAGGGCTGGTTGAACAGTAGCCGGTGGAGTAGCGCGCGGTGGAGGATGGATGAACAGGAGCCCGTGGATGAACAGTCGCAGGTGGAGGCTGGAGGAGGTCGACGGTGGATGAACAGTAGCCCGTGGAGGCTGGAGGGGGTCGACGGTGGAGATGAACAGTATCTCGTGGAGTCCCGTTTTGCGATACGCCACACCCCTCCCGATGAACAGGACCCCCGTTTCGACCGTAGCGCTCCAACACAAGTCCGTTTCCTCCGTTTTGCAGTACGCCACACCCCTCCCGATCAACAGGACCCCCATTTCGACCGTAGGAGGTCCGTTTCCTCCGTTTTGCCGTACGCCAGACCCCTCCCGATGAACAGGATCCCGTTTCGACCGTGGCTGGTCGAACACAAGGCCGTTTCCTCCGTTCTGCGGTACGCCAGGCCTCGTTTCCATCGGATGTTCCATCCAAGCCCTCCCGATGAACACGACGACGCATTCCGTTCCGACCCAGCCGGTTGGCTCCCCATGAACACGACGACGACGCAGTTTCTCCGTTTTGACCCAGCCATGTACACGAGCCCTGGCCGTACGTATGCGTGAGTAGGCATTTGAGACCCTGCCCATATGGACGTACATGGCCGTATATTCTTTCTTGCACACTTGCCGCTGTACGTACGTGTACATGCTACGTGCGCGCCTCTACTACGACACGTGCGTGCCTCTACATCGACCAGTATGTACGCACATGTTCGCGACCAGAATGACACCGCTACGTACGCTTCGACCAGGTGGGTCCCGACTGTCAGTCACTTCCTTGCCTGCGAACATGTAGCTGGTGGGTCCCAGCAGTCAGGGGGGCGAATCGTTTTTTTTGCCCGGACGCACTTCCTTGCGTGCGAAGATGTAGCTGGTGGGTCCCAGCAGTCAGGGGGAAACTTTTTTTCATGAAATACGATGGCCCGTCCCGTGCGTCCCCGCTGTCAGGTGGAGGAATAATTATATTGCGCGTAATAAGGAGGCACTTCCTTGCTGCGGCCATGGACCCAGCTGTCACCCTCTCCATGTACAGTACTCTTCCAATGGAAGTCGGTCGTTGACCACATTGACCACGCCGCGCCGAGAGCACCAAGGCGGTGACCGACGGCGAGGCCTAGGAAGGGGACGACGCCGAGCCAGGTAAGACGCGGCAGTGGATGCCCACGCGGAGAGGAGTACGAGGGTTCACTGGTTCGGCTGCAGTGTGAGGCTGCCGTCGCCGCAGAATAACAGGGGGTGTGGGTGAGTAGAGGGATGGCCTGGCCAACGGTGGGAGTAGTAGGGGGCGGTGAGGCCTCCACGGCATCGCAGCCGGCCACGGGAGGCAGGAGCACGAGGCACGACCGGCGCTGGTTTGGGCGGCTGGAGCAAGAAGACCAGAGGTTGAAGAAGCACTCTAGCCATTGGATGGACATCGCACGGTCAATGGAGCTAGAATCGTGCATATTGACTAAGTTGACAAAGCACTCCGTCCCCGTCAACTTAGTAGGCCCACTAGTCAGCCTCCCACCAAGGTGGGTCCCAACCAGCAGGGGGAGTATTCATTTTTTTGTGCGTAACAAGGAGGCACTTCCGGTGGGTCCGAGCTGACAGCGGGGGGAACGTTTTTTCGCGCAATACGGTGGCCCGTCCGATGGGTCCCAGCAGTCAGGGGGGAAACGTTTTTTCACGAAATACGGTGGCCTGTCCGGTAGGTCCCTGCTGTCAGGTGGAGGAATCATTATTTTCCACGTAATAAGGAGGCACTTCCTTGCTGCCGTCGTGGACCCAGCTGTCAGCCTCTCCACGTACAGTCCACGTCCGATGGAAGCCGTTCCTTGACCACATTGACCACGCGGCGCCGAGAGCACCAGGGCGGTGGACGACGACGAGGCCTAGGAAGGGGATGACGCGGAGCCGGGGAAGACGCAGCAGTGGAAGCCTGCGCGGAGAGGAGTACGAGGGTTCACTGGTTCGGCTACGGTGCGAGGCTACCGTCGCCGCGGAATAACAGGGGGTGTGGGTGAGTAGAGGGATGGCCTGGCCAGCGGTGGGAGTAGTAGGGGGCGGTGAGGCCTCTGCGGCATCACAGCCGGCCACGGGAGGTAGGAGCACGCGGCACGACCGGCACTGCTTTGGGCGGCTGGAGCAAGAAGACCAGAGGTTGAAGAAGTACTACGGCCGTTGGATGGACATCGTACGGTCACTGCAACTAGAATCTTTTATATTGACTAAGTTGACAAAGCCCTTGGTACGCGTCAACTTAGTAGGCCCACAGGTGAGCCTCCAAAACGGTGCGCCCCAGATGTCAGGGGTAGGAATCATTTTTAGGGCGGCTGAAGCAAGAATATCCGAGATTGAAGAAGAAGCACGACATCCGTTGGATGGACATCCAACGGCCACAGCTGCCAGAACCGTGTGTTGTTGACAAAGCCTTGCATACGCGTCAACTTAGTTTTTTTAGGGGACGCGTCAACTTAGAAGGCCCACAAGTGTGTGGCAGAGAACATATAGCCCATTTGCGATTTGTAAGAATGTACAGCCCATTTTTTAATTCTAATGGAATTTACTACAGCCCATTTATAGTTTGTAAAAGGACAGCCCATTTTCTAGCTAGGACAACGATTAATAATTTCAACCAACCGCTCAAAACAGAATTCAAAAAAATTCCCACATTTTTATGGGATCCGAAATATTTTTATCCGAAATTTCTAGTCAGATTAAATATATTTTCAAAATAAAGTTGTATTACGTTAAAATCCAACGAAATATTGCGCGCGCAACAAGTAATGAAATTAAAATTTTCAAAATCCAAAATAATATATTTTTTAAACTAATTACGCGTTTGGTGCATTTTTTATAGTTACTGCCCAGTTATTATAATTACATCCCATTTATTATTTCTTAAAGTCCATTTTCTTGTTAAGCCTAATGCATACCTCCTAGGAAAGTTTGCAGCCCAGCGGGGCGGAGAATAACAAGTTGACCCGGATATTGTGTACAACTGTCGGCCCAGTTGCATTGCTGATGTTGAAAAAAAGGCCTGTGTAGTACAGTACAACCTAACATGGCTACTCAGCCCACATTCAGCGACGCCGGAAAGGCCCAAACAAGGCTTCTGTACAACTTTTTGAAGTCACTGAGCTCAATTAATAACTTAAGAAAAAAGTTAGATTACAGTGGAACCTAATTAAAAGCTGTCACGAGCAAAGAAATAATTCAACGGGTCCCACTTGTGCGTGTGTGCGTGTGTGTGTGTGAGAGAGAGAGAGAGACCCATCGGTCGATGCTCGTAAATACATCTTTCAGCCATATGCATTGCTGATGCTCAGTAAAAACTTATATAGTTGACACAATCATATAGAACATCATAGCACACTGAACTTGCATACAAAAATTTCACGCAGGCGGCACAATCAGGATGGAAGCAGTGGATCGCTACGGGTAGGGCTATGTTGAAACCAACGAACTCGTACATAACGGTTCATCGTCTTTATCAATGACAGGGAAATATCTTGAATGTTGTGCAAAGAAAACAGACAGACAACACAATAAGTTCTGCTAGCACATTAAGTTGACGTACAACCCTTTCTAAAAAAAGTTCAGGTACAAAATTAGAACAGGTCACAATCAAATGTACTGGCACATCAGTGCTTCACACCCATAGCTCGGATTTAACTAGTATCTGACAAGATTCAGTTGTTACCTCAAATTAGAGCACATCCAGGCAGCCAGCCCTGCCTCTTCTCCCAAAGAAGCAGTGGCCTCCGCCGCGCGATGGAGTAGGCCCTGTGCCATCCATCGTTCCGAGCAACACGGGGAAAGTCTGACGTTGACTCCTGTAATGGACGTCGTCGACGGACCCTGGCACCAGCGGCGGCGGCAGGACTTCGATTGATGGATTGACCACTTCTTCGACATGCACGAACACTCGATACAGGTACATCCCTAACGTGGTCCGCGGCGGCCTTGGTGGCGACGAATAGTACAACCCCGGTTCCTGCACCGGTATCTCAACACCAATCACCTTCGGTATGGTGGACGGCTTCTTCATCCATGCCATAACCGTCAGAGCCCAGCTGTCTGGAGGAACAAACATACTTACGAGCTCACCTCCAAGGTCGTTGATAAGCTCATTCATGGACTCGCTGTTCCAAGCACGTCGAGGCATGCCGTGGAAGGTAAGCTTTGTTAAAAACTCAAGCTCAGAGGGCACCGAGCCCCATCCTGGGTGCCACCGATCAAAGCTCACCAGCGCGCCATCGCAGAACAAACGCCGGGAAGATTCGAACACACGACTGCAGTCGAAAGTTGTCCGGAACCTGACGAAGAAATCAGCCGGTGGCGGACAGACTTCGACGAGCAAGTCACTTATTTGGATGCCGTGCGCAATGCCAAGAGCTTTGACAAGGTCGTCCGGCGAGACGGGAGGCCGGTCGCCGTTGATGGTTACCATCAGCACTTTGCCGGCAAACTGGTCGTCAAGCGCCGCCATGCCACTGTTGAGCGACAGCACGCAGCGACCGAAGGCAGGACGGACCTCAGGATCTCCGGCTCGGAGATCCGCGTTGACCGGCGACATGATAGTGAGCTTGAGTACAGGGAGTACAGGAGGGGGATTTGGGGGAACTGGAGTAGGAATCGAGATTCCAGAGGTGGGGGAGGGGCGGGAGATTGGGGATGAAAAGGTAGCTTGAATTTCGAACACGCGCCAATATGCTCTCGGCGCGCAAGCGCACGAAAACACCGGTGGCGCCCACATGTCGGCCTAAGAGTCCTTATTCTTTCTTTTTTGGAGAGCCCGGCCTTTTTTTGAGGATCTTTTGAGAGCCCGGCCTGAGAGTCATAATTGACCTGTTTGGCATTGCGTTACTACTCGGCCCATATTCAACGACACCTCACTGGCCCAAACAAGTGTACATCATCGAAAAGACACTGAGCTCAAATTATATAACTTGAAAAAAGGAGATACACTCTGAACACTGGAGAATGGTGATGCCCTCATTTAGCCCACCAGTAGTTCGAGACAATAAACAGTTCGAAACAACGATATATACAACATTCAAACACTGACTAGTGACTACTACTGACATAAACAGCAAGACATGATAGTTCATAAGAAGTCTTGCTACACCACCAAAACGCACCCATCTGCAGCGCTCAGACTCTCGTGATCCAGACGAGAATGACATTCTAAACAGAGCCAACTATTACATAGTAAGAGTGACATAGACGAGGATGACCAAATGACAAGGAATATGCATAACAAAAGAAAGAACTACCCATCCAGAACAAGCAGCAAAGACAACAAAGTCATTCGAAGAGATGATCCAACACCATCATAATTTGCAGCCCCGCTTCAGCGACCAATGATCCGGAGACACCAGTACTCCACCCTTTCGACGCAACAGCCCAATTACCTATCAACCTGAAGGCTTGAACCACATCACTGCCTGTCGTAATTGAGACATCCAAGGATCAAAGTTAATCCGGATGCCTTTGTCATTCTCACCTTCTTTTGGCTGCAGGCTGTATCGTTGACAATCAGGGGAGTTTGCTCCCGAACTCCTAGGGCTCGCCGTGTAGACACAGTTTTCCATAGCAAACAGAGCCTCTCTGCCATCAAGGTCCTTGCCAACGGTGATCTCCTGGTTAATCGGATAATTGAGTCCGAGAAACAGAGAGTGTGAACCAAGGCTGTTTACCCGCCTCCAACTAAAAAATCCTGAAGGCCCCAACAAGCTGGTATCCTGCTCATAGACGTAACAGCCACTGTCCGGATACTCACGTATTTCACGGTGCTTGTATACAGTGGGGTTTTTGCAATATAACTTTTCCGGCTCATGTGTCCGAATGATCATCAGTCTTTTGCCGTCGTCTGATCGAGCGAGGAACCAGTTGTGCTTCCCTGTTTTTGGCAAAGGTGGTGTGATTACAAAGGGCAGTAACTGTAGGGACACTGCATCATATCAAAAAGGACAGGCATTGTTAATGTAAGATCAGCATTGTTCAGAGTATGAGTAGGATAATGCAAGAAACAACATTGATATGTCCCTGTTGGAACTGGGAGGAAAATACAGGGAAATGTATACTGGGTTCGAAAATATAGAAGTGCCATGCATGGTTATACTCATGTTATCTCGCAATCGATTCTTCACAGGAAACTACCATGTCATGCATGTTATGGAATCATGTTCTGTCCTCACAAACAAATTCTTCAAGGTAACTAACAGACCATGCATTGTTATATACTCGTGTTCTGTGGGCAAATTTTTTGTGAGGATATTATTCTAGCCATTGATTGCTGAAGGGCGAATATAGGTATGTACACATGGTAAGCATTACAGGATTTCACTACTTCCAAATATAGAGTTCTCCATATGCACATTTACTTCCCTAATGTATGGTTAGATGAAACCAACAGTGTGGTGCATGTTTCTACATCATGAAAATGAGGAAACTAACATGGCCATTGATACACACTCATATTTAGTAGTAGTATATAGATTACTGTAAAATAAGGAGAATATCCATATATTCCTAACCGTTTGATTATTCAGGGGTACAAATTGGCTGTAATGACATGATCACAATCGCATGAATTAACTCATTCCAAATATAGCTGATTTACGGCGTCTCTAATACATTGCCATAGTTCTACTCAAATTCTGCTCAAACAGGGATATGCCAATCATCACAAAAAGTTCAAACAGTGTCATGGCGTCATCATTAACATGAGACGGAAACAACTTACACGCGCCGTCCCAGCAATACGTGGTGCCATCTGCTTTGTCGATCGCGTAGATGATGCCATTGTGTTCAATAGCATCACAGAAGTGTGTATCAGCTTTGACGATGATCCACTGCGAGCTGAGTTGTCTCCAGCTAAAGAAGGCACCGGCGTAAAGATAGGCGAGTCCGCGGTCGAACAAGGCAATTAGCTTGAAGTCTGCGTAATTCGCATGTCGTGTGGGCACTTGGCAGATTACAATCTTCTGCAAAACAAGGTCCGTCCAACTGACGTGGTAATCTAGATGACTAGGACCGCGATGGTAAAACTCTATATAATCCAACGGAGGAAGGATAATCTCATGGGAGGTCTGGAAGTTCACGAGCACCAACTTTTTACCGTCTTCTCTGAAGGCAGCCATCCAGTGGGAGTTCATGCCGACCCAGTACATACCTGCCAAGAAGTTTCGGGCGATGGTGATCGGATCGAAGTCGAGGGAAATGATGTACGGCGACCCACTACATACCTGCAAAGAAGTTTCGGCTAATGGAGATCGGATTGAAGTCGAGGGGCATCATGTACGCCTCCGTATCATGGTGAGCCAATCTCGCAAGACCAGATAGCAGCAAGCAGGGTGTCTTGAAAAGCTTTGGCCTCGCTTCGATGATGGCCGTGTGCATGCCCCTCGAGCATGCAGCCAGCCGCAGGGCGCTCAACATATCCATACACGAACAACAGAGGTCGAGGACGTCACTGGGGAGATTGCTCCAATCGCGGCTCATATGGATCCTGCGCGGTTCGCGTTCGGCCATGGTGGAGTTTGGAAGGTGGGGTTTTGGGGGGCTTGATTTACGGGGGAGAAGGCTGTCGGTGCTGGAGCGGCTAGCGAGGGAATAGTGGTACTGGGGGAGGCGAGCGAGGCGAGGGTATGCGGGGGCACAGTGAGATAATGAAGAGTGACCTCAGGATCTCCGGCGAGACGGAGATGGAGATGGAGTGGTGCTAGGGGAGAGGGAGACGAGGCGAGGCATGCTATACAGCGGCGGTGACAGTGACTGCACAGTGCACAAGGTGAGGCTGACTTTGGTAACCCGGACACGCCGCCTGGACTGGTGTCACCTCGGGCGCAGGGTCTTGTCACTTCACTGTGAGGACCGGATGAATAATAGTATTTTGACCATCAAGTGTACCACAGTTGTACTACTACTACTAGTAGGAGTAGTAGGAACATGAGTACACTCCCGTGCTAGCATGCCTCTGGGTTCACTTCATCCTCCAGCTATCATCCATATTGCGAGCAGAACCAAATTCTCGTGCATGCGGAAGCGCGAAGAAGGACTTTTCTTTTTTGAGGATAACCGCATATTCCTTAACCGTAGTAGGAACATGAGTAGTACTCCCTCCGGTCCTCTTTTGTCTGCGCATAACTTTTTTCAGTATTTCTCTAATTAGTCTGCGTATATACCCTTTTGCATGCGCCCATTTCCCTCCATGCCCCGCATTCACAGCATTAATTAGCGTACGCATGAGCAGCTGCAGCCCGACTCCAGCCAATAAACTGCAGCATGCAAGTGGGCCACTCTGTGCGCGTGGGAGAGAGAAAAGGCAACCGAAGAGCCCGTCCAATCCATTGCATGCAGCAGTCAAACCACCGCACCTCTCCTCATGCATGCGCATAACTTCTCCCATTTACTTCTCCATCGGGAACCGATTTTCCTCGGCTTTTTCACTACTCCTTGATCTTCATTTGCATCCAAACCACACTGCATTCACATTGTTTTAACCTCTTCACATCCTCCTGGAGTAATTCCGAAGCCCCTATAAATAATCATCTTCTTCAGTTAGACTAGCCATCTAATCCTAATTCTCCAAACCATAGCCCTCCGGTCCAGCGGTTCCAAATGGCGAAAGAGATCGAGATGCAGGTTTTTAGCGTCCAACATGTCCTCGTCGAAGGCTCGTTGAGCATAGTTGCCACAGTCACCGACCACCCAAGGGTTGTTCGGAAGTGGATCAACAATGTATCCAACTCCCTCCAAAAGGTGGAGATGAATGTCATCGGTCTCGATGCAGAGTACACGGAGCGTGCCACTGGGAAGATCCAACGCGCCGCTGTCCTTCAGCTGTGCCTCGAAGATGATGTTTTGGTGTACCACATCATACACGCGCCCTCCATACCAGGTGAGCTTCACGATTTCTTGTCTCGGGAGGAAATATACTTCTGTGGGGCAGCCATCGCAGGGGACAAACAGAAGTTGGAGCCGTACAACCTTGATTTGAAAAGCATCGCTGACCTACAACCAGAATAAAAATTCCTGTAGAAGATTGTGATAAACCGACACCATCCCTATTCGACATAGCAAATTTTGTGCTAGGAACAAATCTTCAGAAGGGTGACGAGACGCTGGCATTAAGGTCGTCTGGATGGGAGAATTATCCCTTGACGTACGAGCGGATAAAATATGCTGCCCTCGATGCCCGTGTGAGTTTCGAGATAGCTGCAAGGTCCAGAGAGCTTGTTGCGAAGCCGTCTCCCACAGAAAATGAGAAGAAGAAGAAGAAGAAGAAGAAGAAGAAGAAGAAGAAGAAGAAGAAGAAGAAGAAGAAGAAGATGCACAGCAGCAGGGCATTATGGATGGATGAACTATTTCCTCTCTTGTAAAAAAATATTCCCTCTCTATGTATATTGATATAGATGGACTATTTCGATGGTGTGCATGTCTTTGGAACAAGTAGTAGCGTGGGTCCGCTTGACTATAAGGAACTATTTATCCGCCTAGCTTTCTCTACTACTCCTTCAAGTGATCGGTATGCAATGCATGTGTCCGTAGACATGACAGCTTGTCCATGGAAGTTCAACTACGGCGACCATCACGTTTCATCCACTGCCACTCGCGATTCCCACGACGCCGCTCCAACCCACGGCACCACGTCCCCGACGTGCGCCTCACCCCTCTCGGCCGCACCGCCCCTCTGCCTTTGTGTGCATGACATGTGGGCCACCTTAAATGCGGCGAGCATCAAGTTTCTACCACAGCCACACGCGATTCCCACGACGCCGCACGAACCCATGACACCACACGTCCCGCACCATCGAATTTTCATCCAGCGGCTGTGACACATTTCGTCCCGGGCATCAATCCTCAGCTGGAGTACTTCTGTACTACAGGTAGTACCCGCCGGTGTGGCCATCTACGCCTCGTAACGCCCCGACGCCCAGCTGTGGCACCCTCGCCACGGCCACGCCACCACCGGCCGGTTCATCTCGAACGAGTGAGTCGCGAACCACACCACCACCATGAGAATGACATGTGGGCCAGCCGCATTTAAGGTCCGCATGTCATTGACTCATAGGCCGGGCACTAAGCCACTGAAGTTCGGTCCCGTGGGCCCCGAGAGGGAAATGTAACTCCTGCGGCAGGCCTTGTGGTGCTCCCGCAGTACGAGCTCGTGCCAAACCCGGAATTTGTTTCTTACTACTACCAACTACTAGTAAGGTACACGTGCATTGCACGCATGAGATTCTGGTGGTTTGTGCATTATGCTTCTACATGTGGAGTCTTCTAGATTCTACATGTGGCAAAATCTGGTGGAATGTAGATGATATCCAACGGCCAGTAGTGCTCGGATTTGCCATCTTTGTACCGTCGGATTGGCTTCATCCAACGACCAACTTTCAAAGTTATGGTTTGGTTTGCAGCCTAAGGTTGCCACGCCTAAGCTTAGGCGTGCCGGCATGTGTTTGGTTCATTGCTACACTTGTGGCTTGCCACACTTTTCTAGCTACATGGTCCACATGTCATAGACTCAACTTCTTGCCAAATCTTGCCACACTTGTGGTGGCCATTTTGTTAGCCACATTTTTTG
Organism: Triticum aestivum; assembly: GCF_018294505.1. Lineage (NCBI taxonomy): Eukaryota > Viridiplantae > Streptophyta > Magnoliopsida > Poales > Poaceae > Triticum > Triticum aestivum. The sequence continues at coordinate 434,201,595 of NC_057808.1, forward strand.
TGGCAGACACACTTTGCCTAAGCTTAGTTGTGGCAAAGTTAGTCATGAATGAAGTTCAACCATGGAGTCTTCTAGATTCTACATGTGGCAGAATCTGGTGGAATGTAGATGATATCCAACGGCCAGTAGTGCTCGGATTTGCCATCTTTGTACCGTCGGATTGGCTTCATCCAACGACCAACTTTCAAAGTTATGGTTTGGTTTGCAGCCTAAGGTTGCCACGCCTAAGCTTAGGCGTGCCACAAGTGTGTTTGGTTGCGTTCTCGTCTCAGCATAGTTGTTCCCTCTTCATGCATGCTCAACTCAACACCCCTCTTCATGTATGCTCTCTTCATGCATGCTTCTAGTGTATTTGTGCTAATCTAGTGTGGACTCATGCACCCTCCATACACTCTACCAAACACCCAAAAATGGGTCGAGAAGGGAACTCTTGGGATCATGCACCCTTCATACACCCTACCAAACACACCAGGCATGTGTTTGGTTCATTGCTACACTTGTGGCTTGCCACACTTTTCTAGCTACATGGTCCACATGTCATAGACTCAACTTCTTGCCAAATCTTGCCACACTTGTGGTGGCCATTTTGTTAGCCACATTTTTTGTTTCAGACACACTTTGCCTAAGCTTAGTTGTGGCAAAGTTAGTCATGAATGAAGTTCAACCATGGAGTCTTCTAGATTCTACATGTGGCAGAATCTGGTGGAATGTAGATGATATCCAACGGCCAGTAGTGCTCGGATTTGCCATCTTTGTACCGTCGGATTGGCTTCATCCAACGACCAACTTTCAAAGTTATTCACACACTATATAGGGGGTATAGATATAGATGTGCCGGCCCGTTGCAATGGATCCAAAGTATATCTGTTTAGTGGAGTGCACTCTAAACACATTATCTATTTATTTTTCTCTAACCTTTCGTAGCCATGCAACCAAGCCACATAAGCTTCATGGGTGCCCCCCACATCATATTATTCATACTACGTTGACAGAAAAAAGATAAATCACCCAAAACAAGATCTTCCCTTTTTTGTTCCTACGATGCTGTGCCGTGCACGTACCTACTAGTTGTATAGTGGTAGTACTAGTTGTATAGTACAAACTTGGTACTAGTAGGATTAGAGTAGTATGGAATGCTCCTACTCTATCAACGAGCCCCATCTGACACCAAATTTCTTGGCTTCCGTGCTACAGCTAGATCTTCCCCTCGTTTCTGTTTTCCAACCCGGCGGCGGGCGGGGTGCGGTTTGCCAATAGTCGGTTTGCTCAACGGCGGTCCCACATGAAAGTGAAAATGCTAGGCAACACGCCTTCCCTAAGCTATGTGTCGTGCCGGGCGGGCCGTGGAGTACTCCCGATTCCTGGGCGTGTGTGGGGGGAGTGCGACGCGAACGTGGCAGGCCTTGTCCTTTTACTAGCAATGTGCCCGTGCGTTGCGACGGATCTAAAGTAGTAGAATAGTAGTACTTGTTCACAAACTTGAAAGAAATCACTCTTGTTTTGATATACTCCTAATATATTACTCCCTTCGTTCCTAAATATTTGAATTTTTAGAGATTTCAAATGGACTATCACATACGGATTATATTGACATATTTTGAAGTGTAGATTCACTCATTTTGCTCTGTATGTAGTCACTTATTGAAATCTCTAGAAAGACAAATATTTAGGAATGGAGGGAGTACTTTTCACTCAAAATATATTTCTCAGGCTGTTTTGATGAGGTGAGGGAGGGATGTGGTTGCTTTCAAGTTAATAAGGGGTTTTCTGCAAATTGGAGTAGAGAAGTGGGCTATTGTTGCAAAAATGCCACAACTTTCATCTGGTTGGTTAGAGTTGTGAAAATGTATGCCGCTGGCGTTTGATGTCGTCCTCCGCGGAAGGAAGCGGGAGGAAATTTGCCGGCTGCCGTTGGAGATGCTCTTATGCTGGAAATAATAGAGTGACATCCAATCCATTTGAGTTAATTGCGTGTATGATTGTCCCTCTATAAAAAGTTAATTGCATCTACAGTGTACACGTGACTTGCAGGGTGGCTACAGTTTCATACAGAAAGTTAAAAAGAAACAAGTCCATCCTTAATCTTGTATTCTAAGTACTCTATGGGTTCCACTGTCAGTACAGTAGCAAAAGAAGTATATATTAAATAAGTAATATATAATATAAAGATCTAAATTTAAAGACAGAATTCAAACTCATGTCATCGCGTTGCGAGCATCCGGCGCTAACCAGTCCAGCACATTTTTGTTGTAGACCATGCTGGAGATATATCTCCATGTCTACTCTTATACTCCATCCGTTCCTAAATATTTGTCTTTTTCAGATTTCAAATGGACTACCACATACGGATGTGTATGTAGACATATTTCAGAGTGTAGATTCACTCATTTTTCTCCATATGTAGTCACTTGTTGAAATCTCTAAAAAGACAAATATTTAGGAACAGAGGGAGTAGAAAATAGAGTTGGTGATGATGGTGTGCGTGCCATCCTGCAATATAAGCCGTCGGATTTATATCTAACGGATAAGAAGAAAACTATGGCAATTTTGCAAAAATATACCCACACCCCTCTCCACGTTCGCAAATACGGCCTTCCCTCGTTCATCCTTCTCTCTCACAAGATAAACTACTCATACAAATGCATCTTGATGTTCCGTGCAACTTCTTCGGTGTTGGGAAGTGTGTGTGTGTGGTTGTGTGGGTGTGGGTGTGTGTGTCGGAGGGGCAGTGACACTTACATATCCCTACTCTTATAAAAAACAGAGTTGGTGATGATGGTGTTCCTGCCATCCTGCAATATAGGCCATCCGATTTATACCCGACGGATAGGAAGCAAACTGTGGCAATTTTGCAAAAAGATACCCACACCCCTCTCCGCATTTGCAAATAAGGCATTCCCTCGTTCATCCTTTTCTCCCACAAGATAAATTACTGATACAAATGCATCTTGATGTTCGGTGCAACGCATGGGCATCATGCTAGTAGGGAGAAGGAGTTTGTGTGACACATATCTAGCTATATTAAGGGATAGGTAGATAGCATTTGTGCGAGGCATACTTAAAGCATCACGAAGATAAACAAAATTGTGTGCATGCAAGTGTCAGAAAAAATGAAGCGAGAAACAATGTGTGTGTGTGCGCGCGCGTGTGTGTGTGAGAGAGAGAGAGAGGGGGGGGGAGAGAGAGAGCGAAATGTCAAAACAAAAGGTGCTCTGTTGGAATCCCATTGTATGTATTCATATGGTTCTGGAACTCGAGTTAACCTTAGGCATATGTGTGAGAGACATTATTATACTTTGAGACATTAGTGGCTATGGGTGGGCGGAATTAAAGGGGTGGGCGTGTTCGACAGAGAGAGCGTGTGTGTTTCTGTGTGAGAGACTTGTAGGACGGGGTAGAAAGACGAATTCTAACCTTGACGGAGGGAGAGAAATACATGAAGTGCGCGTGTGTGATTCCGACGTCCACAGGGAAATGAGATATGTATGTGTGTGAGAGAGATCGCACAATTCATTCACGTATCACTATCTAGCGATCGTGGACGTGCATCGCTTGAACATAAATCAATATCTACTTTGTATCATGGCCAAAGGTACAATATCGATTCAACGCTATAAAGATTGGACACTCACATATCACATTTTTTCTATTTAAATAAACCTTTTTAGTTGTGCATGCCAAAGTTACAGTGATGTTTCTTCAAACAACCAATGTAGCTATCATGTACATGCACCATTGTTACTCTTGCATTCAAAATCATTAGTCTTGGATGATTTAAGGTTCTGTTATGAAGTAATATATGTAATATTCATATATGAATTCAACGGGTACGCAATAATGAAATGGAGGCTATGTAATCATATCAGGTAACACTTTTAAGTAGCGGACTACAATATCCATTTCTTTTTGTGCGCCTCTACACTAACACGTCAATGCATTATGTTTAAAGTAAATAACCAATTGCACTAAATTATCTATTTACACGAGAAATACATAGGCTCAGCGTTTGATCCCATTTTTGTGAACGCGCCACTACACCCGTACGATTGGTCGCGCCCGTGTGAACGTCCAAGTTATCGGCGCATCATCCCGAGTTATTGTCTTTTTTTCTGGGGTGGACACACCAGTTATTAACTGCTGACGCGTGCCCCGTGTACACAGTCTCGCATGACCTTCCCGCTAGAATGGTCGAAAATTAGTTGAAACTGGATACGAACGATCCCGCGGGCGGCAAAATCTCCCACCTCCTTCTAAAATTTCCGCCACCTTAGTCTTTAGCATGCGAAATTCCCCTTTTGTCCTTGGTGCACGGAGACCAATAGTTACAATACCGCCCTCATCTACATAATAGGTCAGGGATACTTTGGTAACTTCCGGTTCCCCCCACTACACGGCACCCCCATTTCCTCTCCCCCTCCCGCAAAAACGACTAACTCCATAGCACCAGAGCATCTCACATCACGCCGTCCGTACTTCATCGGCCTTTCTCCCCTCCCCTCTCGAACCCCTTGACTGCTCATCCACCGGCGTACCAGAGCCCATTCACTGCCAGCGGCGTCCACCTCGCCGGATCTGCTTCTACGGCCGCATCTACCCCTCCCACCTCCACTAGAAACAAGTAGACTGCTCATCCACCACTGTACCACAGCCCATTCAGTGCCGGCCTTGTCCACGGCGCCGGATCTGCTTCGCCGGTACTCTCGTACACCGCAACGCATCTGCAGCGGCTCATTCGTACTCCCCACTGGAGACGCTTCGTCCACACACCCCCCCTCGCCGAGCCGCCCCACCGACGCCCCCGTCGATGGCCTCTGATCCTCTTCGCCGACACCTTCCTCAACCCTACCGGAGCCGCTTCGCCGACAACATCGTCAACCCCACCGGAGTAGCTTCGCCGATACCATTTTCAACCCTACCGGGGCCGCTTTGCCAACTCACAAGTCCACGGCCTCAGATCCGCTTCCTCGCACCCTCATCCAACCTACCGGAGCAGCTTCTGATGCCCCGTCCACGGCCGCAGATCCGCATCGTCAACAACATCCTTAACCCAACCACTGGAGCAGCTTCACCTACGCCCTGGTCCACGGCCAAAGATCCGCTTCGCCCACACCATAGTCCACCCTACCGGAGCCGCTCCACAAACACCCTACTCGACGGTTCTAGATCTCCTTACCGGACCCCGACAGCCAGCGCAGCGTCATCACCCTTGACGTTTCTAACCCGATTCCCACCGTCTGGCAAGAAGCCAAGCACCCGCCACGGCCTAGGTACATGTCACCTTTAAACCCGTCCAGCATCACCTGCCCGATGTACTTCAAATATACTAACAGGTCGTTGTTACCTGTTATGTGATACGTCTCCGTCGTATCTACTTTTCCAAACACTTTTGCCCTTGTTTTGGACTCTAACTTGCATGATTTGAATGGAACTAACCCGGACTGACGATGTTTTCAGCAGAATTGCCATGGTGTTATTTATGTGCAGAAACAAAAGTTCTCGGAATGACCTGAAACTCCACGGAGATTATTTTTGGAAAATATAAAAAATACTGGCGAAAGAATCAAGGACAGGGGGCCCACACCCTGGGCATGAAGGTGGGGGCGCGCCCTACCCCCCTGGGCGCGCCCCCTGCCTTGTGGCCCCCCTGGAGCGCCACCAACCTCAACTCCAACTCTATATATTCGTGTTCGGGGAGAAAAAAATATCAGAGAAGGATTCATCACGTTTTACGATACGGAGCTGCCGCCAAGCCCTAAACTCTCTCGGGAGGGCTGATCTGGAGTCCGTTCGGGGCTCCGGAGAGGGGAATCCTTCGCCATCGTCATCATCAACCATCCTCCATCACCAATTTCATGATGCTCACCGCGGTGCCTGAGTAATTCCATCGTAGGCTTGCTAGACGGTGATGGGTTGGATGAGATTTATCATGTAATCGAGTTAGTTTTGTTAGGGTTTGATCCCTAGTATCCATTATGTTCTGAGATTGATGTTGCTATGACTTTGTTATGCTTAATGCTTGTCACTAGGGCCCGAGTGCCATGATTTTAGATCTGAACCTATTATGTTTTCATGAATATATGTGAGTTCTTGATCCTATCTTGCAAGTCTATAGTCACCTACTATGTGTTATGATCCGGCAACCCCGAAGTGACAATAATCGGGACCACTCCCGGTGATGACCGTAGTTTGAGGAGTTCATGTATTCACTATGTGTTAATGCTTTGGTCTGATACTCTATTAAAAGGAGGCCTTAATATCCCTTAGTTTCCGCTAGGACCCCGCTGCCACGGGAGGGTAGGACAAAATATGTCATGCAAGTTCTTTTCCATAAGCATGTATGACTATATTCGGAATACATGCCTACATTACATTGATGAATTGGAGCTAGTTCTGTGTTACCCTATGTTATGATTGTTACATGATGAACCGCATTCGGCATAATTATCCATCACCGATCCAATATCTACGAGCTTTTCACATATTGTTCTTTGCTTATTTACTTTTCCGTTCCTACTGTTAAAATCACTACAAAACCCAAAAATATTACTTTTGCTACCGTTACCGTTACTTCCATATTACTTTGCTACTAAATACTTTGTTGCAGATACTAAGTTATCCAGGTGTGGTTGAATTGACAACTCAACTTCTAATACTTGAGAATATTCTTTGGCTCCCCTTGTGTCGAATCAATAAATTTGGGTTGAATACTCTACCCTCGAAAACTGTTGTGATCCCCTTTACTTGTGGGTTATCAAGACTATTTTTTGGCGCTGTTGCCGGGGAGCATAGCTCTATTCTTTGAGTCACTTGGGATTTATATCTATTGTTCACTATGAAGAACTTGAAAGACGCAAAAACAAAAATTTATCCCTCAACTGCGAGGGGAGGTAAGGAACTGCCATCTAGCTCTGCACTTGATTCACCTTCTGTTTTGAGTAAGCTTGCGACACCTAAACCTGCTTCTGCTATTAATTCTGATATGTCGCATGTTATTGATGATGCCACTTCTGCTATGCATGATACTTATGATGAAACTACTTCTATGCTTGATACTACTGTGCCACTTGGTGAATTTCTTGATGAACAACTTGCTAGGGCTAGAGAGAATGAAATTATTGAAACTGATAATATTGATGAAAGTGATGATGAAGACTCTCCCAATAAATATGAATTGCCTGTTGTGCCTGAGGGCTATGTTATGGATGAAGAAACTGCTAGAGACATTCTTGCTTGCAATGATAGGAGTGATCTTAAGAAATTTTTAACTAAGCTTAAACAAAAAACTCTGAATGCTAGAATGAAATATGATCCTGCTTATGCTACTTCACCTATCTTTGTTACTGATAAGGATTATGAATTCTCTATTGATCCTGATATAATTACTTTGGTTGAGTCTGATCCTTTTTATGGCTATCAATCTGAAACTGTTGTGGCACATCTTACTAAATTAAATGATATAGCCACCCTGTTCACTAATGATGAGAAATCTCGCTACTATTATATCCTTAAGATATTCCCGTTCTCATTAAAGGGTCATGCTAAGATATGGTTTAATTCTCTTGATCCTGGTTGTGTGCGTAGTCCCTAGGATATGATTTATTACTTCTCTACTAAATATTTCCCTGCTCATAAGAAACAAGTTGCTTTAAGGGATATATATAATTTTGTGCAAATTGAAGAAGAGAGTCTCCCACAAGCTTGGGGGAGGCTTCTCCAATTACTTAATGCTTTGCCTGATCATCCTCTTAAGAAAAATGAAATACTTGATATCTTTTATAATGGACTAACCGATGCTTCCAGAGACCACCTGGATAGTTGTGCTGGTTCTATTTTCAGGGAAAGAACACCGGATGAAGCTGAAATTTTATTGAATAATATGTTGACAAATGAAAATAATTGGACACTTCCTGAACCAACTCCCAAGCCAACTCCGAAGAAGAGGGGTGTTCTATTTCTCAGTCCTGAAGATATGCAAGAGGCAAAGAAATCTATGAAAGAAAAAGGTATAAAAGCTGAAGATGTTAAGAATTTACCTCCTGTTGAAGAAATACATGGTCCTAATTTACCGCCTGTTGAAGAAATACATGATTTTAATCCATTACCTATTGAAGAAGAAACACATGGTCTTGATAACCCGACACAGGTAGTAAAGGTAAATTCTCTCTATAGATTTGATGAAGGTGATATTCCCCGTTATAAGTCTGCTAGCCAATGCTTAGATGAGTTTGATAATTTTATTTTCAAACAAGAAAACTTCAATGCTTATGTTGGTACACAATTGAAACAAAATGCTTATATGATTGAACACTTGGGTGATTATATGTCTAGAGTTAAAGGTGAACACAATCTGGTAATGAACATGAACCAAGTGATAATGTTAATGATGATGTTTATGCTCAACCTAGCAATGATAATGATGTAGAAATTGAACCTGCTGTTCATCTTGATAACCCACAATCAAAGAATCAACGTTATGATAAGAGAGACTTTGTTGCTAGGAAGCACGGTAAAGAAAGAGAACCATGGGTTCAGAAACCCATGCCTTTTCCTCCCAAACCATCCAAGAAAAAGGATGATGAGGATTTTGAGCGCTTTGCTGAAATGATTAGACCTATCTTTTTGCGTATGCGATTAACCGATATGCTCAAAATGAATCCTTATGCTAAGTATATGAAAGATATTGTTACAAATAAAAGAAAGATACCGGAAGCTGAAATTTCCACCATCTTGCTAATTATACTTTTAAGGGTGGAATACCAAAGAAACTTGGAGATCCAGGAGTACCCACTATACCATGCTCCATTAAAAGAAATTATGTTAGAACTGCTTTATGTAATCTTGGAGCTGGTGTTTGTGTTATGACTCTCTCTTTATATCGTAGACTTGATTTGAATAAATTGACACCTACTGAAATATCTTTGCAAATGGCTGATAAATCAACTGCTATACCTGTCGGTATTTGTGAGGATGTGCCTGTTGTGGTTGCAAAGGTTACTATTTTAACGGACTTTGTTATTCTCGATATTCCCGAGGACGATAGTATGTCTATTATTCTTGGAAGACCCTTTTTGAATACTGTAGGGGCTGTTATTGATTGCAACAAAGGCAATGTCACTTTTCATGTTAATGGTAATGAACATACGGTACACTTTCCGAGGAAACAACCTCAAGTCTACAGTATCGATTCTATTGAAAAAATTCCATCAGTTATTTTTGGAGGTTTTGAATTTCCTCTTCCTACTGTCAAGAAGAAATATGATATTCTTATTATTGGGGACGTCCATATCCCCGTTGAGGTAACATAGTGTTATTCGAAATTTCTCCGGTTTCATGCAAATCGGAATGAGATTGTTAACAAGACCTGATCAACCTTGTTAGTGGATTCCTTTTGATGAGCATGAGATGGATGAAGTTAGAAGGCACAACCTTCTGTACCCTTCTTTTACTTTCTGTTATTTAGTTGAAATAAAGTAAAAATAGTATTTTTTTTGTCTGTTTTCTGAATTATCCGTGCAATGAAAAAATACCTCGAAAATAAAAGTTCTCCAAATGCCCTGCCAATTTAATATGATTTTTTCTGGAATATTTGAGAATATTTGGCACTGAGAACACAGCAGGTGGAGCTGGCACCTGGGCATGAGGGTCCAGGGCGCTCCCACCCCCCTGGGCGCGCCCCCTGCCTCGTGGGCCCATGGTGGCTCCCCTCCACTTATTCCTGCACCCACACACTTCTTCTTCCTCCTAAAAAAATCACCAACCAGCTCAAGCATGAGTTCTAGCTCATTTTGCTGCGATTTTCGATCTCCTTGCTCAAAGCACCTCTCACAAAACTGCTTTGGGGGATTGTTCCTTGGTATGTGACTCCTCCATTGGTCCAATTAGTTTTTGTTCTAGTGCTTTATTCATTGCAAATTTTTGCTGCCTAGGTGACCATGTTCTTGAGCTTGCATGTCAAATTTATATGGTTCCAAGTAGTTCTAATGCATGATATAGACTCTAGGCACTTGTAGGAGTAGTTGCTATCAATTTGTTGAGCTTGGTTCACTTTTATTTTGAAGTTACTAAAAATTTCAGAAATTTTTCAGAGGAAGAAATATGTTTAGGAAAATGTACCAAGGTGGTTCTTCAAGGAAGCAAGGACCCAGGCTTGCAATGCGTGATGCTGATGATGAACCACCAAGGGACGCTCCAGTGCGGGCTTGTGAATGGCCTTCAGAGGACTTCATGGATCAAGCAGGAATCAAGGAAGAATTTAACGCATATATGCGTAACGTTGATCTTGTTAGCTTCGAGGCAGATAAGTGTCGTCAGTACCATTATCTCACTAGTTCCTTTGTGTGGAGGTTTGATTTTTCATCTTCACGCAATTCTCCAACTGTCCTGTTTGATCTTTATGAAAATTCTTATACTATGGACTTAGAGGATTTTACCACTACTTGCAAACTTCCACAATGGGGTAGTACTAGTGAGCCTCACAAATCTGAGTTTAGAGATTTTCTTGCTAGTATAACTGTGGGTGAATCTAGAGACATAGCACAAGCTACCATAGGGAGCATTCATTTTCCTGCTATACATTATTTTGCTCTCTTCATAGGTAGGTGCATAAATGGTATGGATAAAGCATGTCACATGTGTGTCCCTGACCTCAGTGTTCTCAGGAGTGCTGTGTTAGGAGATAAACATTATAATTTGGGAGCCATTGTTGCACGTAGGTTGCATAATAATAGATTTAATGGAGATTTCTTTGGTGGAATTTACGCAACCTGTTTAGCTAATTTTCTTGGTGTAACCATACGTGAGGATGATATTGAGCTGCCTCCTGCTTATTTAGATTATGAGGCTATGGTTCGTCATCGTTTTGTTGAGAGGAACGATCAGTTCCTCCAGTACCGACTAATCTTTGACAGACGACGCACCTATCACGTCGCTCTCCCTGCTTCTACTTTCTTTGACTTTCAGACAAAAGGGAGATATTTTATAACCAGAGAGGAGGCGGATGAGTATAAGAGGAGGGCTGAGATAGCTCGCCTCCAAGCTGTAGCCCATGATGCAATGACTGCTGCATCTCAGTATGACCCCAATTACAACTTTGGATATCCGCCAGGCCAGCCATGGCAATAGACCAACTTAGGCCAAAAGCCTAAGCCTGGGGGAGTACGTATCTCTCACCGACATTACATTCATGTTCACACACTCATTGCTAGTTGTCGGTGCTCATACTTTTTCACTGTAATATCCATGCTAGTTTATTTTCCTTTTTATGCTTTCTTCTTGTGTATTTGAAAAACCTTAAGAAAACCAAAAAATTAGTTCTAGCTTTTAGCCAGTTTACTTTCTTGCTGTAGTAGTAATAATTAAAAGAAAAACCAAAAAGATTCCATGTTCTTCTTTTGCTTGTTGGGAGCTTTCCCGTGTAAATAGTTTTATTTCTTTTCTTTTCTTTGGGGGTCAATAGGAGAAGACCATGATGAAAATGTTGAAGTGGCTCTTATATGCATTATTGTTGATTTAACCAAGAGCCCATATTGCCTTGTCTTCTCCTGTTTATTGAATGCTCGCAGATTCCAGCTTAGTCCAATGCACGTGCACTATTATTTTTATTCACATCGTTCAGTCGTGCAAATGAAAGGCAATTATGACGATATATGATGGACTGATTGAGATGAGAGAAGCTGGTATGAACTCGACCTCTCTTGTTTTTGTAAATATGATTAGTTCATCATTCCTGATTCAGCCTATTATGAATAAACATGTTTGCAATGACAATTAGAGATTATAGTTCCTTATGCCATGCTTAATTAGCTAGAAGTTTATAATCATTTACCTTGCGTGCCAACATGCTATTAAAATGGTTGTGATGTGGTATGATAGGGTGGTATCCTCCTTTGAATGATTCGAGTGACTTGACTTGGCACATGTTCACGCATGTAGTTGAAACAAAATCAACATAGCCTTCACAATATTTATGTTCATGGTGGATTATATCCTACTCATGCTTGCACTCAATGTTTATTAATTTTAATGCATGTTCATGACTGTTGTCGCTCTCTAGTTGGTCGCTTCCCAGTCTTTTGCTAGCCTTCACTTGTACTAAGCGGGAATACTGCTTGTGCATCCAATCCCTTAAACCCCAAAGTTATCCCATATGAGTCCACTATACCTTCCTATATGCGGTATCTACCTGCCGTTCCAAGTAAATTTGTATGTGCCAAACTCTAAACCTTCAAATGAAATTCTGTTTTGTATGCTCGAATAGCTCATGTATCAACTAGGGCTGTCCGTATCTTCCATGTTAGGCGGGTTATTCTCAAGAGGAGTGGACTCCGCTCCTCACTCACGAGAAAATGGCTGGTCACCGGGATGCCCAGTCCCATGCTTTATGCAAATCAAATCAAAATAATTGCAAACAAAACTCCCTCGGGACTGTTGTTAGTTGGAGGCACTCGTTGTTTCGAGCAAGCCATGGATTGATGCTTGTTGGTGGAGGGGGAGTATAAACTTTACCATTCTGTTTGGGAACCGCCTATAATGTGTGTAGCATGGAAGATATCGCCATCTCTTGGTTGTTATGTTGACAATGAAAGTATGTCGCTCAAAATATTATTTATCTCTATTTCAAAACTAAGCTTGGCACCTCTACAAATCCATGCTTCCCTCTGCGAAGGGCCTATCTATTTACTTTTATGTTGAGTCGTCACCCTCTTATTAAAAAACACCAGCTGGAGAGCACCGTTGTCATTTGCATCCGTTACTGTTAATTTATATTGGGTATGACTATGATTGGATCTCTTTTACCATGAATTACAATGTTTAGTCAGTCCTTGATCTTTAAAGGTGCTCTGCATTTATGTTTTGCGGTCTCAGAAAGGGCTAGCGAGATACCATCTTGTTATATCATATCATGATTGTTTTGAGAAAGTGTTGTCATCGGAGATTTATTATTATTGCTTGCTAGTTGATTATGCCATTGATATGAGTAAACATGAGACCTAAATGTTATTGTGAATATGGTTAGTTCATAATCTTTGCTGAAAACTTGAATGCTAGCTTTACATATTTACAACAACAAGAGCAAATAGAGTTTGTAAAAGTTTTTCTTTATCACTTTCAGTTTGTCAACTGAATTGCTTGAGGACAAGCAAAGGTTTAAGCTTGGGGGAGTTGATATGTCTCCGTCGTATCTACTTTTACAAACACTTTTGCCCTTGTTTTGGACTCTAACTTGCATGATTTGAATGGAACTAACCTGGACTGACGCTGTTTTCAGCAGAATTGCCATGGTGTTATTTATGTGCAGAAACAAAAGTTCTCGGAATGACCTGAAACTCCACGGAGATTATTTTTCGAAAATATAAAAAATACTGGCGAAAGAATCAAGGCCAGGGGGCCCACACCCTGGGCACGAGGGTGGTGGCGCGCCCTACCCCCTGGGCACGCCCCCTGCCTCGTGGGCCCCCTGGAGCTCCACCGACCTCAACTCCAACTCTATATATTTGTGTTCGGGGAGAAAAAATCAGAGAGAAGGATTCATCACGTTTTATGATACGGAGCCGCCGCCAAGCCCTAAACTCTCTCGGGAGGGCTGATCTGGAGTCCGTTCGGGGCTCCGGAGAGGGGAATCCGTCGCCATCGTCATCATCAACCATCCTCCATCACCAATTTCATGATGCTCACCGCCGTGCGTGAGTAATTCCATCGTAGGCTTCCTGGACGGTGATGGGTTGGATGAGATTTATCATGTAATCGAGTTAGTTTTGTTAGGGTTTGATCACTACTATCCATTATGTTCTGAGATTGATGTTGCTATGACTTTGCTATGCTTAATGCTTGTCACTAGGGCCCGAGTGCCATGATTTCAGATCTGAACCTATTATGTTTTCATGAATATATGTGAGTTCTTGATCCTATCTTGCAAGTCTATAGTCACCTACTATGTGTTATGATCCGGCAACCCCGAAGTGACAATAATCGGGACCACTCCCGGTGATGACCGTAGTTTGAGGAGTTCATGTATTCACTATGTGTTAATGCTTTGGTCCGGTACTCTATTAAAAGGAGGCCTTAATATCCCTTAGTTTCCGCTAGGACCCCGCTGCCACGGGAGGGTAGGACAAAAGATGTCATGCAAGTTCTTTTCCATAAGCACGTATGACTATATTCGGAATACATGCCTAGATTACATTGATGAATTGGAGCTAGTTCTGTGTTACCCTATGTAATGATTGTTACATGATGAACCGCATCCGGCATAATTCTGCATCATTGATCCAATATCTACGAGCTTTTCACATATTGTTATTTGCTTATTTACTTTTCCGTTGCTACTGTTACAATCACTACAAAACCCAAAAATATTACTTTTGCTACCGTTACCGTTACTTCCATATTACTTTGCTACTAAATACTTTGCAGCAGATACTAAGTTATCCAGGTGTGTTTGAATTGACAACTCAACTGCTAATACTTGAGAATATTTTTTGGCTCCCTTTGTGTCGAATCAATAAATTTGGGTTGAATACTCTACCCTCGAAAACTGTTGCCATCCCCTATACTTGTGGGTTATCATTATGCAGCTGGCAAAAACTACAAGGACGATGTTTCTTCTGGATCTAATAGCTTGGCCAACCAAGATCCTGGACCGAGGCATTGCTATGATCTTGTAAGCGTGTCTCTCTCTCTTGTATTGTTCTGTGCCTGCCAGCGTGCTTTGCTAGGATTATCGACCAGTAATCCCTTTGTGCAGACAATGATTTCTACTACTGGCTGCTAAATTAGATATGTAGATGTCATACATGATACTACCTCGTACCTCCGTTCCTAAATATAAGTCTTTCTAGAGATTCCACTATAGGCTACATACGGAGCAAAATGAGTGAATCTACACTCGAAAATGCATCTATATACATCTATATGTGGTCCATACTGGAATCTCTACATAGACATATATTTAGGAACAGAGGCAGTACATTACACAGTAGGTGGCATGTAGGAATTCCAGTACACTACATTAGGCTCCCTTAGAGTGCCTGCTAGTCCAGCACACAGAGTCATGGCTAGTTTATGCTACGCACACAATCATTAATTGGTGGTTTAAATATGCGCAAGGGATGTGCAATGTATTATCATGTAGAGATGTCTGAAACTAGCCGTGTCAACTTGCAGATAGGGTTACACAATGAAAAAGTACAAGATGTATGTGGTAATTTCATGGAACATCGCAAAAAAAGGAGAGCCAGCGGTGAGCCTATACAGTGTGCTCTTGTACGTCACTCCTCCATTGCAATCATCGTGACATGTTATTTTTATGTCAGTTCTATTGGCCAAGTTTCTTAGGGACAGTTATTACGAGTTATCCTAAGAAAATAAGCACCTGTGAATATAAGCTCCATGTAATAAGCCAACCAGTTCTTTTCATTGCGTTTTCAGCTTATCTTTGGTATGATAAGTGAAAAGGCTAGATTGCATTATATTTTTTCATTTTGCTGCCCATATGAAAATTAATTTGACTTGAAAACATCACAAATTGAACTCAGTGCAGTAATTAATATGATAGGAAAACAGACCATCACTATTTGCTCAAAATGCAAATACAAAGATACCGTCTACTTGGCACAATCTACTTTGGTCAATGTTTTCCGTAGAGATCCCATTGCCTAATTTAAACGAAAAAGCATGACCCACATTTAAATGAAGAACAATTATTTATTGAAATTCGATGGTCCAAGTGGCTGGTTATTATCATATAGCAGCACCACCTGAAAGCATCATATAGCAGCAGCAGCAGTGTTCAATTCATCATATACCAGCAGCAGCTAACAACAATTCATCATATAGCAGCAGCAGGAGCAGCTCATAGCAATTCATCATATAGCATCAGCAGGAGCAGCTCATAGCAATTCATCATACAGCAGCAGTAGGAGCAGCTTATAGCAACTCATCATATAGCAGCAGCATCAGCTCATAGCAATTCATCATATAGCAGCAGCAGCAGCTCATAGCAATTCATCATATAGCAGCAGCAGCTCATAGCAATTCATCATATAGTAGCAGCAGGAGCAGCTCATAGCAATGCATCATATATCAGCAGTAGAAGCAGCTCATACCAATTCATCATATAGTGGATAAGAAGGAAAATTTGGCAAAAAATCAGAGGAGATTCTCACCTTGTTGGATGAGCTCATCCTTCAACAGCACCTCAAGGCCACGGCCTGGGAGGTGGGGAGGGGGAATAAGGTGTCTTCTGCCACAGTGTGGCATTAGCCGTAGTTGTGCAGCGCCTGCCGGAGTAGTGCGTTGGACGAACCACAGTGGAGCAGCTGCTGGAGACCATGAGAATGAGGGGCGGCACCAGAGGGAGGAGTAGCCAGGGAGATTTGCCCATACCCACCTGCCATGTAGCCTAGCTGGACAGAGCATCGTCGAGGACCAGGCCAGATGGGAACAGTGGCGACGGCTTGCTGGAGAAACCCTAGTGCTGCAGGCAGGGGATCGAGGTAGAGGGAAAGGGGAGAGGAGATGCAAGCGGGCAGGGCAATGAACGCTTGCGTGTTTGTTTTTACTTGAGGGTGAGGTGTGACGCGGGCGTCACCAGTTGCATTTTGAGTGTAATATAGGCAGACAACAGAGTCATTTCACTATTCCCCTTCCCTTCAATTTTTAGTGAGGTTCTACCCGAAACACCCCCCTCCAAAGCGAAATTAGTTAAGCCCAAGCCCATAACTCAAAAATGACTTCTTTACATCTTTTGTGGCTTATTTTGACAATAAGCCCTCAAAAGGCAGAATAGAACTGGCCCTTAACCTGCAATTCAATTGTGCGTGCAATGATGAATCACTCCTGCCTGCTATAGTGTACATTTAGGCATCATCATACATGGCATAACCTAATACATGTGCATTCCATTGTAGAATCTGGAATATGCAATGTTTATGTTAGTTCATACGTTGCACATGATGTTTAAATGCCCCTTAAATCTGGTCAGTCAAGTGATGGTCTTTAAGCCTCCTTCTTTGCTTCTTTTCTTGATATGTAAGATTTGCTAACACATCTGTTCAATTACTTGTTTGCATCAGCCAGCCATACTAGGACTATTTGCTTTGATTACTTGCTGTTCTTGACCTAACACTCTAACAGAGGTTGTCAACGATTTAAACACTAAGGGCTGCTGTAGTGGGGCCTTTTCTAACTCATAGGTGACATAAAGGTTTGGCTGTACACTAAAGTAGGCTCTCCAAGAGTACCTGGAGATCCAGTTCGAAGGTATGCCTAGTTTTTACATAGTGCAGACATAGTAAATGCTCATTTCATTGTGTGCAAGTGCAAGAGATGCGGCATGTTTCATTATGTGGTGTTGTTTTGTTATAATCTCATCCTTTTGTGTTCACAGACTGGAAAGTATGCATATTTATCTTCCAAGGAGACGAGTAACTAGTTTGTGTCACCTTGCAGAGGGGGTGCAATGAAGATAAGATTGAGGATTTCCAAGTACAAGATGTTAGGAAGGAGCCTTGCAAGAGAAGTAGGAGCTGCGCTGAGCCTCTTCAACCTGTTAAGGTAAGTCATTGTATCCAACTCAACAGTTCAATTCCTTGTTTGTTTCAGGCATAGTTAATTTGCTCTTTTCAATTGTTTTATTTGTCCTCAGTTAATGAGATGCCCAAAGAATGATGCCTGATGTTGGGTACTTGTATAACTATTAGTTGGCATAATTAAAGGCCTTACCATTTAATTACTCTACCGAAGTGTGCCTGAAGCTTTAAAGTCTATTAACCAACTATTATTGAATGAGGCTCACAATCTAGTTTATACTAGGCTAATGATTGCATAGTTTTGCTTGCTGTAGTATGTTTGTATGAAATCCTCTGCTGTTCATTATGCTCCCTAAGACTTTAATTGAGCTACAGAATGGCCAACTGCTTGCTTACTCTACGCAACGTGCTATCTAAATTTGTAACTTGTCTGTGTTTTGGATTGGGCCCCAACATCATGCTCCTCTGGTGAGCTAAGAGAGATTTTTGTATGCAGGCTGCACAGACTACCTTTTTATAATTTTTAAAATATCACCTACTTATGCTTCATGACGTGTAACATTATTGTTATTCCTGTTTTGCCATGTACAAAATAGTCTGTCTTGCTCGCTTCACTGTTGTAACTATATTTTTGCCCTAGTCATATGTACTTACAGAAACATTTCAGGATGAAGTGACATCAACACAAAGATCTGCGAACAGTGCGGCATGGCCGTTACCGAATGATTATGGATTGGAATTGGAATGTGCTGATGTTCTCGAGCAACAACTAGAGGTGGCAAGACAACGTGTACATAATTCTGAATGTACAATCAACAAGTTGAGACTGGACGTGCAAGTATTAGATGCAGGAGTCAAAAAAATGAAACAAGACACTGAGGTAACAACGAAGGAATTGGAGATTTTGTAGACTGAAATTTGTGCTATCTAAATCCGGCCAATCCTATTTTCCGAAGAGATTATAGTTCAAATGGTAAGTTATGTTGATGCGCGTCCATGATGTATGAGCTGTATTTGCCCAGTGGATGTAATTTGCTGTTTGTGTATGCTTTATTATCACTGGTGCCAAACCATAATGCCCTGTGGGTATAATCGGCTGTAATTTCTTTATTGTATAGTGTAGGATTATTCTACGTTTCTATGCCTTAGTCTCTTTATTGTATAGTGTATGTTTTTTAGAGGTGATAGTATAGAGTAGGATAATTCTTTGAATATGCTATATCGTTCAAACGGGGGCCAACTCGCCCAAATGTTGTAGTGACCATGGCCCTCCACAGGCCGTACGTTCCATGGGCCATCTACGGGACGGACGATCCATGGCCTTCTGTGGCCGTCGGATTCGTGGGCCTTCTATGGGCTGTGGGATCCGTGGGCCTTCTATGGGCTGTCAGATCCATGGGCCTTCTATGGGCCAGCGGATCCATGGGCCTTCTATGGGCCGTCGGATCAATGTGCCTTCTATGGGTCGTCGGGTCAATGGGCCTTCTACGTCTCGTAGGATCCATGGGCCTTCTACGGGCCGTCTCATCTATGGGACTTGTACGGGCCGTATAAGGGGCCGTAAACGGGCTAGAGTGGAAATCGTACGTTTTATGGGCTGACCATAACGGGCCGTTAATAGGCCGAATTTGATGATGCTATGAAAATGGCCCAACAGATTAACGGGCCACAAACGGGCCGACTGTAACCACGGGCTGAATTTGGCCCACAAGCAGAAAATGACAGTAACGGGCCGTAAGTAACCGAATGCTGGAAATGAGCCCAAGAATAAATGGGCCCTGAGAAGGCCGAAAGATATCATGGGCTGGAAACGGCCCAACGGAATAATGGGTCGTTAATGGGTATAAAGCGATACACTATTCATTACGGGCCAGTTTTACCACGGGCCGTTAAGGGGCCGAGGGTTACTAAGGGCCTCATATGGGCCGAAAGACGTCATGGGCCATACATGGGCCGGAAGTTAAAACGGGCTGGAATTATATTGGATGGCCCAGATGACGCTACTGGGCCTAATTCGGATAGGCCGTAAACGGGCCCTGGGATAGCGGGCTGTAAATGGGCTATATGCGAATAGGCCATTAACAGGCTTGCCGTGGGCCGACCCGCCACCTTTTTACCAAGTCAAACAGGTCGGCCTTTTCAGAGGAATGGGCCTCTGTTGGGCCGTGCCACGTGTCGACGTATCATAGGCGCTTTGGGTCCAATGAGTGGATGACATCTGTCCCAACGGTGAGCCAACACATGTTTCCTCCAGCCAATGATGATTTTACACATGGAAAATCCCCATTTGTCAGGGCTGTTAACGGGTTATCGGATCCAAAACCGGACACGATAGCTTAACGGCATTCCGTTACGCTGGATGCCACGTGTGGGTCACCCTTGACGAAAGCACTTCTGTGACGCGCAATTTATCGTCATGGATGTGGACACTTCCGTGATGATAATTTTGGTAATGTCATGGAACACTTCTACGACAGCACAGGTATGACTATCTTGATTCTGTCATAAATTTGTCATGGATCTAGATGCATGACAGAAAACGTGACCTACTGTGACAAACACGTATCATCACGGAAGTGTATTTTTTTGTAGTGTAGCCTCGTATTTCTTCTCCGATATTTGGGTTTTGTTTGGCCAACTTGATCTATTTATCTTCCAATGGGAAGAGGTGCTTTGTAGTGGGTTCGATCTTACATTGCTTGATCCCAGTGACAGAAGGGGAACCGACACGTATGTATCGTTGCTACTAAGGATAAAATGATGGGGTCTATCTCTACATAGATAGATCTTGTCTACATCATGTCATCGTTCTTATTGCATTACTCCATTTTTCCATGAACTTAATACACTAGATGCATGCCGGACAGCGGTCGATGTGTGGAGTAATAGTAGTAGATGCAGGCAGGAGTCGGTCTACTAATCTTGGATGTGATGCCTATGTAATGATCATTGCCTGGATATCGTCATGATTATTTGAAGTTCTATCGATTGCCCAACAGTAATTTGTTCACCGACCATTTGCTATTTTTCTTGAGAGAAGCCACTAGTGAAACCTACGGCCCCCGGGTCTCTTTCTCATATATTTGCCTTTGCGATCTACTTTTACTTTGCATTTATTTTCAGATCTATTAAACTAAAAATACAAAAATACCTTGCTGCATTTTATTTCTATTTATTTTATTTGGCATCCGATCTTTCAATCTACTACAATTTATCTCACGTTTGTTTGCCTATCTTGAGGCGCCGTACCCCGGAAGGGATTGACAACCCCTTTAACACGTCAGGTTGCGAGGATTTTTTATCTGTGTGCAGGGGCTGTTTATGTTGTGTTGTTTGGTTCTCCTACTGGTTCGATAACCTTGGTTTCATATCTGAGGGAAATACCTACCACCGTTGTGTTGCATCATCCCTTCCTCTTTGGGGAAATACCGACGTAGCTTCAAGCGACATCACCCCTCCGAAAGAAGGAAGGGGGGCCGACTAGGACTAGGAGTCCTAGTTGCCCCCGCCCCCCCCCATGGCGTGCCCACTAGGGCCGGCCTCCTCCCCTCCTCCTTTATATACGGGGGCAGGGGGCATCCCAAAGCACATCAATTGTTCTCTTAGCCGTGTGCGGTGCCCCCCTCCATAGTTTACTCCTCCGGTCATATTGTCGTAGTGCTTAGGCGAAGCCCTGCGCGGATCACGTCACCACACCGTCGTGCTGACGCAACTCTCGCTCGACACTTTGCTGGATCAAGAGTTCGAGGGACGTCATCGAGCTGAACGTGTGCTGAACTCGGAGGTGTGGTATGTTCGGTGCTTGATCGGTTGGATCACGAAGACGTTCGACTACATCAACCGCGTTGTCAAACACTTCCTCTTTCGGTCTACGAGTGTACGTGGACACACTCTCCCCCTCTTGTTGATATGCATCTCCTAGATAGATCTTGCGTGAGCGTAGGAATATTTTTTAAATTGCATGCTACGTTTCCAAACATAAAGAACCTCCACTTGGTATGTGATGAGTGATACTTTTGCACTCATTTCAACCTTGTTTAAACCAAATTAACTCTACTCCTATAAAAGACTCAGTTGGTGATGATGGTGTGTCTCCCATCTGTCATTTCTGCCATTAGATCTACATCTAACGGCTGTGATGTTTGTTGTGGCCTTTTTGCAACAATATCCCACATCTTTGCTCCAATTTACAAAAAAAAAACCTTAGTATATTGAAACCAGCCACATTCCTCCCTTACCCCATCAAAACAAGCCAATGAATATATTTTGAATGAATCGTAATGTATTTTAGTGATATATGTATATCAAAACTAGTTTGTTTTATTTCAAATTTATGAATATGTATTATTCTACTTTGGATACCCCACAAAACAAATTCTACTTTGGATCCGTTGCAACGCACGGGCATATGTCTAGTATTTCATTAAAAGATAGATATTCGCTCCGATATTGCCACTAATGACTAATGAATGCAAAGGATTCCATAGATCCTGTCTTTGATATTTTTCCAGAGGAAATGGGCTAAAAATGAAGAAATCACGTGGGAGAAGGGAAAACAAGGAAAATGAAGAAGAAATAAGTCACCAGGAGGCATCAGAAGGCCACCAAAGCCAAAGACGGTGTTCCATGTGACCGCACGCGCTCGCAGGAGCGGTCGTTTGGCATGGAAACCAAGGCAGGTCGTCCACCTGAACAACTTTTATGAAATGGACCCCGTCGAAATGTCAACAAAACAAAGATCAAAGGAGCGGCAGCTCGGATTTCGGCTATGAGTTTGTTACCATACGCAGTGGCAACACTACAAACGAATATTATTCGGCTTTCTCTTTAGTGGGTGTGTATGTGGTAAATAAAGGGGCCTGATCAAAAGAGCTCGAAAGAGACATTATTGCTAAAGGTCCATACTTCCCAAACATTATTGTTAAAGGGAACTAGATTGGTTTTTCTTGCAATCGGAGAAGTGCTTAGCTTTGGGTTAAATCTTGCGGTGTCCTTTCCCAGTGACAGTAGGGGCAGCAAGGCACGTATTGTATTGTTGCCATCGAGGATAAAAAGATGGGGTTTTCATCATATTGCTTGAGTTAATTCCTCTACATCATGTCATCTTACTTAATGCATCACTCCGTTCTTTATGAACTTAATACTCTAGATGCATGCTGGATAGCGGCTGATGTGTGGAGTAATAGTAGTAGATGCATAATCGTTTCGGTCTACTTGACACGGAAGTGATGCCTATATTCATGATCACTGCCTTAGATATCGTCATAACTTTGCGCTTTTCTATCAATTGCTCGGCAGTAATTTGTTCACCCACCGTATTATTTGCTTTCTTGAGAGAAGCCTCTAGTGAAACCTATGGCCCCCGGCTCTAGTTTCCATCATATTAAGTTCTATTTTCCATCATATAAGTTTCTGATCTACTATTTTGCAATATTTTACTTTCGGATCTATAAACCAAAATTACCAAAAATATTTACTTTACTCTTTTTTTACTATCATCTATCTCTATCAGATCTCACTTTTGCAAGTAACCCTGAAGGGATTGACAACCCCTTTATCGCGTTGGGTGCAAGTTGTTTGATTGTTTGGGCAGGTATTCAGTGATTTGTGCGTTATCTCCTACTGGATTGATACCTTGGTTCTCAAACCGAGGGAAATACTTATCTCTACTTTGCTGCATCACCCTTTCCTCTTCAAGGGGAAAACCAACGCAAGCTCAAGAAGTAGCAACCACTAATGACTAATGAATGCAAAGGATTCCACAAATCCTCTCTTTGATATTTTTCCATAGGAAATGGGCTACAAAGAAAAGAAATCACGTGGGAGAAGGGAAAGGAAGGAAAATAGAGAAGAAATAAGTCACCGGGAGGCATCAGAAGGACACCAGAGCCAAAGACGATGTTCCATGCGACCGCACATGCTCTCATGAGCGGTCATTTGGCATGGAAACCGAGGCAGGTCGTCCACCTGCACAACTTCTATAAAGGGGGCCCCGTTGAAATGTCAACAGAACGAAGAGAAAAGGAGCGTCGAGCACAGCCAGAACATGTTCATCATCATCCTCATCCACAAACCCTAGATGCTGCCATTTTCACCTCCATAGCCATCTCCACCATCATAGTGCTTTCTCATCTAGTTCATACTTGTAACCATGCATTGCACAAGGCCTCCATTAATATTGTAACACATATTGTATTCAATCAATCCCAAGATGTGTTCTTTGATGATTTTCTTCTCACGGTCTGATCTCGATGTGTGAGTAGTTCGGTAAGGCATGGGGTGAGACATGAACCTTGCAACCCCAGGTATTTGGTGAAGGAATCAATGGAAGTCTTTGACACAACGTCTTGTGTGTGTGAAATTAAATTGTTTCATGAAATACATCTTGTTTTGTCTGTTATCTTCATCCCTATAGTACCCAGGATCATGGTGATTGAGCACCTGTGAGGCAAGGAGCAAGGGGACCGTGAAGTGTTATACCGAACATCGTTGACAGTAAGGTTCGGTCGGATAACATTGATCATATCCTTGGAGATTCATGAGGTGTAATCATTAAACGCCCAATGCTTTTGTCTGATATTGCTATCTTAATTATCAGGGCAACCCCGTGAGATGGATATTGTCGTCGATAGGACAACAGATTCTTGATGTAGGACTCGTGCCGGTCAAGATGGTATTTGGACACATCCCCCATTCCGATACAAAGCAGGCACCTCTTGATGGGTGACTTTCCGAGCACAAACTAATATGATTTTTATCCCAACACCAATACATAATTGTAAGCATTAAGACCTCATCCTCGTACCTTCTTTTTATTATAAGTGTTTGAATCACAATTTGCCTGGTGATCCGGTCAAAAGCTGGATTTGGCACTTTGGTAAAAGTTTGCTAGAGACCATCGCTTCAAGGGAGTCTTCCTTTAGTGGGTTCGATACCCAGGGTCACCTCTGGGAAATAGGTGCGGGATACCCTTTCTTGTTTCAATACCGGATCAATAAAAAGGAGATATCAGTATGTCCTGATCCACATGGATGAATTCATATGGAAGCATGCTGCCTCAGAAATAAAAATCGGTTCACCAAATGGGGTGAATCCCTTGCCCTTCTCGCACGTGATGATAACACAACCAAGCTGAGAGAGATGCAACAGGAACTGGTTGAAATCATTAACAATTGTGTCCTCAGCGAGACAGGGATCTTCAACAGCGACGTATCCTCTATTGAGGAGCAATTGTTGGAAATATGCCCTAGAGGCAATAATAAAATGGTTATTATTATATTTCCTTGTTCATGATAATTGTCTATTGTTCATGCTTTAATTGTGTTATTCGGAAATCGTAATACATGTGTGAATACATAGACCATAACATGTCCCTAGTGAGCCTCTAGTTGACTAGCTCATTGATCAATAGATGGTTACGGTTTGCTGACCAAGGACATTGGATGTCATTGATAACGGGATCACATCATTAGGAGAATGATGTGATGGACAAGACCCAATCCTAAGCATAGCACTAGATCGTGTAGTTCGTTTGCTAAAGCTTTTCTAATGTCAAGTATCATTTCCTTAGACCATGAGATCGTGCAACTCCCGGATACCGTAGGAATGTTTTGGGTGTACCAAACGTCACAACGTAACTGGGTGGCTATAAAGGTGCACTACAGGTATCTCCGAAAGTGTCTGTTGGGTTGGCTCGGATCGAGACTGGGATTTGTCACACCGTATGACGGAGAGGTATCTCTGGGCCCACTCGGTATTGCATCGTCATAATGAGCTCAATGTGACTAAGTAGTTAGTCACGGGATCATGCATTACGGAACGAGTAAAGTGACTTGCCGGTAACGAGATTGAACGAGGTATTGGGATACCGACGATCGAATCTCGGGCAAGTAAAGTACCGATTGACAAAGGGAATTGTATACAGGATTGCTTGAATCCTCGACATCGTGGTTCATCCGATGAGATCATCGTGGAACATGTGGGAGCCAACATGGGTATCCAGATCCCGCTGCTGGTTATTGGCTAGAGAGGTGTCTCGGTCATGTCTGCATGATTCCCGAACCCGTAGGGTCTACACACTTAAGGTTCGATGACGCTAGGGTTATAAGGAAGGTTAGTATGTGATTACCGAATGTTGTTCGGAGTCCTGGATGAGATCCCGGACGTCAAGAGGAGTTCCGGAATGGTCCGGAGGTAAAGATTTATATATGGGAAGTCACCATACGGTCACCGGAAATATTCGGGCGTATACCGGTATTGTACCGGGACCACCGGAGGGGTTCCGGGGGTCCACCGGGAGGGCCCACCTGCCCCGGAGGGCCTTATGGGCTGTAGGTGGAAGGGAACCAGCCCTAAGTGGGCTGGGCGCCAACCCCCCTAGGGCCCATGCGCCTAGGGTTTGGGGGGAACCCTAAATGGGGGCGCCCCCCCCCCTTGCTTGGGGGGCAAGCCATCTCCCCTAGCCGCCGCCCCTCCCACCAGATGGGATCTAAGGGGGCCGGCCCCCCTCTCCCTTGCCCCTATATATAGTGGAGGGGTGGGAGGGCAGCCACACCTTTCCCAAGGCGCAGCCCCTCCCCTCCCCAACACCTCTCCTCCTCCGCGTGTGCTTGGCGAAGCCCTGCCGGAGAACTGTCACTCCACCACCACCACGCCGTCGTGCTGCTGTTGGAGCCTTCTTCCTCAACCTCTCCCTCCTCCTTGCTGGATCAAGGCGTGGGAGACGTCACCGCTCCGTACGTGTGTTGAACGCGGAAGTGCCGTCCGTTCGGCGCTTGGATCATCGGTGATTTGGATCACGACGAGTACGACCGTTCTCTTGAACGCTTCCGCTCGCGATCTACAAGGGTATGTAGATGCACTCCTCCCCTCTCGTTGCTAGTAAACTCCATAGATTGATCTTGGTGATGCATAGAAAATTTTAATTTCTGCTACGATCCCCAACAGTGGCATCATGAGCTAGGTCTATGCGTAGTTTCTATGCATGAGTAGAACACAAGTTGTTGTGGGCGTCGATTTTGTCAATTTACTTGCCGTTACTAGTCTTATCTTGATTCGGCGGCATCGTGGGATGAAGCGGGCCGGACTGACCTTACACGTACGCTTACGTGAGACAGGTTCCACCGACTGACATGCACTAGTTGCATAAGGTGGCTAGCGGGTGTCTGTCTCTCCCACTTTAGTCGGATCGGATTCGATGAAAAGGGTCCTTATGAAGGGTAAATAGAAATTGGCATATCACGTTGTGGTTTTGGCGTAGGTAAGAATCGTTCTTGCTAGAAACCTATAGCAGCCACGTAAAAGTTTGCAACAACAATTAGAGGATGTCTAACTTGTTTTTGCAGCAAGTGTCATGTGATATGATATGGCCAGAAGGATGTGATGAATGATATATGTGATGTATGAGATTGATCATGTTCTTGTAATAGGAATCACGACTTGCATGTCGATGAGTATGACAACCGGCAGGAGCCATAGGAGTTGTCTTAATTTATTTATGACCTGCGTGTCAACTGGAACGTCATGTAATTACTTTACTTTATTGCTAATCGTTAGCCATAGTAGTAGAAGTAATAGTTGGCGAGACAACTTCATGAAGACACGATGATGGAGATCATGATGATGGAGATCGTGGTGTCATGCCGGTGATGATGATGAACATGGCGCCCCGAAGATGGAGATCAAAGGAGCAAAATGATATTGGCCATATCATGTCACTATTTGATCGCATGTGATGTTTATCATGTTTTATATCTTATTTGCTTAGAACGACGGTAGCATAAATAAGATGATCCCTTGCTAAAATTTCAAGAAAGTGTTCCCCCTAACTGTGCACCGTTGCGAAGGTTCGTTGTTCTGAAGCACCACGTGATGATCGGGTGTGATAGGTTCTAACGTTCGCATACAACGGGTGTAAGCCAGGTTTACACACGCAATACACTTAGGTTGACTTGACGAGCCTAGCATGTACAGACATGGCCTCGAAACACAAGAGACCAAAAGGTCGAGCATGAGTCGTATAGCAGATACGATCAACATGAAGATGTTCACCGATGATGACTAGTCCGTCTCACGTGATGATCGGACACGGCCTAGTTGACTCGGATCATGTATCACTTAGATGACTAGAGGGATGTCTGTCTGAGTGGGATTTCATTAATAATTTGATTAGATGAACTTAATTATCATGAACTTAGTCTAAAATCTTTACAATATGTCTTGTAGATCAAATGGCCCACGCTAATGTCAACCTCAACTTCAATGCGTTCCTAGAGAAAACCAAGCTGAAAGACGATGGTAGCAACTATACGGACTGGGTCCGGAACTTGAGGATCATCCTCATAGCTGCCAAGAAAGCATATGTCCTTGAAGCACCGCTAGGTGAAGCACCCGTCCCAGCAAACCAAGACGTTATGAACGCCTGGCAAACACGTGTTGATGATTACTCCCTAGTTCAGTGCGGCATGCTTTACAGCTTAGAACCGGGGCTCCAAAAGCGTTTCGAGCAGCACGGAGCATATGAGATGTTCCAAGAGCTGAAAATGGTTTTCCAAGCTCATGCCCGGGTCGAGAGATATGAAGTCTTCGACAAGTTCTACAGTTGTAAAATGGAGGAGAATAGTTCCGTCAGCGAACACATACTCAAAATGTCTGGGTTGCACAACCGCTTGTCTCAGCTGGGAGTTAATCTCCCGGATGACGCGGTCATTGACAGAATCCTTCAGTCGCTCCCACCTAGCTACAAGAGCTTTGTGATGAACTTCAATATGCAGGGGATGGGAAAGACCATTCCTGAGGTATATTCAATGCTGAAATCAGCGGAGGTGGAGATCAAAAAGGAACATCAAGTGTTGATGGTGAATAAGACCACTAAGTTCAAGAAAGGCAAGGGTAAGAAGAACTTCAAGAAAGACGGCAAGGGGTTGCCGCGCCTGGTAAGCAAGCTGCCGTGAAGAAGACAAAGAATGGACCCAAGCCTGAGACTGAGTGCTTTTATTACAAGGGAAACGGTCACTGGAAGCGGAACTGCCCCAAGTACTTAGCGGATAAGAAGGCCGACAATACCAAAGGTATATGTGATATACATGTTATTGATGTGTACCTAACAAGCGCTCGCAGTAGCTCCTGGGTATTTGATATCGGTGCGGTTGCTCATATTTGTAACTCAAAGCAGGAGCTGCGGAATAAGCGGAGACTGACAAAGGATGAGGTGACGATGCGCGTCGGGAATGGTTCCAAGGTCGATGTGATCGCCGTCGGCACGCTACCTCTACATTTACCTACGGGATTAGTTTTAAACCTCAATAATTGTTATTTAGTGCCAGCTTTGAGCATGAACATTTTATCTGGATCTCGTTTGATGCGAGATGGCTACTCATTTAAATCGGAGAATAATAGTTGTTCTATTTATATGAGAGATATGTTTTATTGTCATGGACCGCTGGTCAATGGTTTATTCTTAATGAATCTCGAACGTGATGTAACACATATTCATAGTGTGAATGCCAAGAAATGTAAGGTTGATAATGATAGTCCCACATACTTGTGGCACTGCTGCCTTGGTCACATTGGTGTCAAACGCATGAAGAAACTCCATGCAGATGGACTTTTGGAGTCTCTTGATTATGAATCATTTGACACGTGCGAACCATGCCTCATGGGCAAAATGACCAAGACTCCGTTCTCCGGAACAATGGAGCGAGCAACCAATTTATTGGAAATCATACATACTGATGTGTGCGGTCCAACGAGCGTTGAGGCTCGCGGTGGCTATCGTTATGTTCTCACCCTCACTGATGACTTGAGTAGATATGGGTATGTCTACTTAATGAAACACAAGTCTGAGACCTTTGAAAAGTTCAAGGAATTTCAGAGTGAGGTTGAGAATCAACGTGACAGGAAAATAAAGTTCTTGCGATCAGATCGTGGAGGGGAATATTTGAGTCACGAATTTGGCACACACTTAAGGAAATGTGGAATTGTTTCACAACTCACGCCGCCTGGAACACCTCAGCGTAATGGTGTGTCCGAACGTCGTAATCGCACTCTATTAGATATGGTGCGATCTATGATGTCTCTTACCGATCTACCGCTATCATTCTGGGGTTATGCTTTAGAGACTGCCGTATTCACTTTAAATAGGGCTCCGTCGAAATCCGTTGAGACGACACCGTATGAATTATGGTTTGGAAAGAAACCTAAGCTGTTGTTTCTTAAAGTTTGGGGATGCGATGCTTATGTCAAGAAACTTCAACCTGAAAAGCTCGAACCCAAGTCGGAAAAATGCGTCTTCATAGGATACCCTAAGGAAACCATTGGGTATACCTTCTACCTCAGATCTGAAGGCAAGATCTTCGTTGCCAAGAACGGGTCCTTTCTGGAGAAAGAGTTTCTCTCGAAAGAAGTAAGTGGGAGGAAAGTGGAACTTGATGAGATGACCCCTCTCGAACCAGAAAGTAGCACAACACAAGAAAATGTTTCTGTGGTGCCTGCACCGACTAGAGAGGAAGTCAATGATGACGATGATGATCAAGTTACCACTGAACTTCATAGGTCCACAAGGACACGTTCCGCACCAGAGTGGTACGGCAACCCTGTCCTGGAATTCATGTTGTTGGACAACGGTGAACCTTCGAACTATGAAGAAGCAATGGCGGGTCCAGATTCCAACAAATGGCTTGAACCCATGCAATCCGAGATAGGATCCATGTATGAAAACAAAGTATGGACTTTGACAGACTTGCCCGATGATCGGCGAGCGATAGAAAATAAATGGATCCTTAAGAAGAAGACGGGCGCGGATGGAAATGTTACCATCTATAAAGCTCGACTTGTCGCTAAGGGTTATCGACAAGTTCAAGGAGTTGACTACGATGAGACCTTCTCACCCGTAGCAAAGCTGAAGTCCGTCCGAATCATGTTAGCAATTGCCGCATTCTACGATTATGAAATATGGCAAATGGACGTCAAAACGGCATTCCTTAACGGCTTCCTTAAGGAAGAATTGTATATGATGCAGCCGGAAGGTTTTGTCGATCCTAAGAATGCTGACAAAGTATGCAAGCTCCAGCGATCAATCTATGGGCTGGTGCAGGCATCTCGGAGTTGGAACATTCGCTTTGATGAGATGATCAAAGCGTTTGGGTTTACACAGACTTATGGAGAAGCCTGTTTTTACAAGAAAGTGAGTGGGAGCTCTGTAGCATTTCTCATATTATATGTGGATGACATACTATTGATGGGAAATGATATAGAATTCTTGGAAAGTATAAAGGCCTACTTGAATAAGTGTTTTTCAATGAAGGACCTTGGAGAAGCTGCTTACATATTAGGCATCAAGATCTATAGAGATAGATCGAGACGCCTCATAGGTCTTTCACAAAGCACATACCTTGACAAGATATTGAAAAGTTCAATATGGATCAGTCCAAGAAGGGGTTCTTGCCTGTATTGCAAGGTGTGAGATTGAGCACGGCTCAATGCCCGACCACGGCAGAAGATAGAGAAAAGATGAGTGTCGTCCCCTATGCCTCGGCCATAGGGTCTATTATGTATGCCATGCTGTGTACCAGACCTGATGTAAACCTTGCCGTAAGTTTGGTAGGAAGGTACCAAAGTAATCCCGGCATGGAACACTGGACAGCGGTCAAGAACATCCTGAAGTACCTGAAAAGGACTAAGGATATGTTTCTCGTTTATGGAGGTGACGAAGAGCTCGTTGTAAAGGGTTACGTCGATGCAAGCTTCGACACATATCTGGATGACTCTAAGTCACAAACCGGATACGTGTATATTTTGAATGGTGGGGCAGTCAGCTGGTGCAGTTGCAAGCAAAGCGTCGTGGCGGGATCTACATGTGAAGCGGAGTACATGGCAGCCTCGGAGGCAGCACATGAAGCAATCTGGATGAAGGAGTTCATTGCCGACCTAGGAGTTATTCCCAATGCATCGGGGCCAATGACTCTCTTCTGTGACAACACTGGAGCTATTGCCCTTGCCAAGGAGCCCAGGTTTCACAAGAAGACCAGGCACATCAAGCGTCGCTTCAACTCCATTCATGAAAATGTTCAAAATGGAGACATAGATATTTGTAAAGTACATCGGATTTGAATGTCGCAGATCCGTTGACTAAACCTCTTCCACGGGCAAAACATGATCAACACCATAACTCTATGGGTGTACGATTCATCACAATGTAACTAGATTATTGACTCTAGTGCAGGTGGGACACTGTTGGAAATATGCCCTAGAGGCAATAATAAAATGGTTATTATTATATTTCCATGTTCATGATAATTGTCTATTATTCATGCTTTAATTGTGTTATCCGGAAATCGTAATACATGTGTGAATACATAGACCATAACATGTCCCTAGTGAGCCTCTAGTTGACTAGCTCGTTGATCAATAGATGGTTACGGTTTCCTGACCATGGACATTGGATGTCATTGATAACGGGATCACATCATTAGGAGAATGATGTGATGGACAAGACCCAATCTTAAGCATAGCACTAGATCGTGTAGTTCGTTTGCTAAAGCTTTTCTAATGTCAAGTATCATTTCCTTATACCATGAGATCGTGCAACTCCCGGATACCGTAGGAATGTTTTGGGTGTACCAAACGTCACAACGTAACTGGGTGGCTATAAAGGTGCACTACAGGTATCTCCGAAAGTGTCGTTGGGTTGGCTCGGATCGAGACTGGGATTTGCCACTCCGTATGACGGAGAGGTATCTCTGGGCCCACTCGGTATTGCATCATTATAATGAGCTCAGTGTGACTAAGTAGTTAGTCACGGGATCATGCATTACGGAACGAGTAAAGTGACTTGCCGGTAACGAGATTGAACGAGGTATTGGGATACCGACGATCGAATCTCGGGCAAGTAAAGTACCGATTGACAAGTATACGGGATTGCTTGAATCCTCGACATCGTGGTTCATCCGATGCGATCATCGTGGAACATGTGGGAGCCAACATGGGTATTCAGATCTCGCTGCTGGTTATTGGCTAGAGAGGTGTCTCGGTCATGTCTGCATGATTCCCGAACCCGTAGGGTCTACACACTTAAGGTTCGATGACGCTAGGGTTATAAGGAAGGTTAGTATGTGATTATCGAATGTTGTTCGGAGTCCTGGATGAGATCCCGGACGTCACGAGGAGTTCCGGAATGGTCCGGAGGTAAAGATTTATATATGGGAAGTCACCATACGGTCACCGGAAATATTCGGGGGTATACCGGTATTGTACCGGGACCACCGGAGGGGTTCCGGGGGTCCACCGGGAGGGTCCACCTGCCCCGGAGGGCCTTATGGGCTGTAGGTGGAAGGGAACCAGCCCTAAGTGGGCTGGGCGCCAACCCCCCTAGGGCCCATGCGCCTAGGGTTTGGGGGGGAACCCTAAAGGGGGGCGCCCCCCCCCCTTGCTTGGGGGGCAAGCCATCTCCCCTGGCCGCCGCCCCTCCCACCAGATGGGATCTAAGGGGGCCGGCCCCCCTCTCCCTTGCCCCTATATATAGTGGAGGGGTGGGAGGGCAGCCACACCTTTCCCAAGGCGCAGCCCCTCCCCTCCCCAACACCTCTCCTCCTCCGCGTGTGCTTGGCGAAGCCCTGCCGGAGAACTATCACTCCACCACCACCACGCCGTCGTGCTGCTGTTGGAGCCTTCTTCCTCAACCTCTCCCTCCTCCTTGCTGGATCAAGGCGTGGGAGAAGTCACCGCTCCGTACGTGTGTTGAACGCGGAGGTGCCGTCCGTTCGGCGCTTGGATCATCGGTGATTTGGATCACGACGAGTACGACTCCATCAACCCCGTTCTCTTGAACGCTTCCGCTCGCGATCTACAAGGGTATGTAGATGCACTCCTCCCCTCTCGTTGCTAGTAAACTCCATAGATTGATCTTGGTGATGCGTAGAAAATTTTAATTTCTGCTACGATCCCCAACAGCAATGTCGTATATGTCTATATACATCCATATGTAGTCTATAGTGGAATCTCTAAAAGGTTTTATATTTAGGAACGGAGGGAGTACTACATTTACTTCATATATATGTTGCTATCTTAGTTAATATAGAAGATGTCTTTTGTATGTACATATACATGTTGCTATATGTTTGTTACGAGTGATTGGTGCTGATATTTGCTCTCTTCATTACCAAACTTTGCAGATTCGTTGACCACAATTTCAACAGAGCCGAGCCGCCACCCCATGCAAATCCGCAAAGTCAACGTAGACATGTGTTTTACAGATTCGGCATCTCAAATACATGCCTGTAATTCAACCATCTCAATGTGTTCTAAGAACGTGTGCTGCAATTTTGATTCATGCTAAATTTAATATACAAAAATATTTATATAATTCATTCTTTTCATATTGATATATGTATCAAATTGTGCAAATGTTGCCACGGCAGCAACCAGTTTCTTTGTGGCTCAGAAAAATAAACTAGGGGCGTTCGCGAAATAGGCACGCGCCCAATCTCTTGATACATTAGCAGTGGTTAGAGAAAGGTAGGCACACGCAGCCAACACGTTGATAGCTTAGACACATGTCCTTCAACTGGACACTGCTAGTTATACTCTGAACCCGCGGCGCATTTTAGGGGTACACATCGCTAACTTAGAAGCAACTAGCAGCGTACAATGTGGGAACGCTGCTAGTTTTGCAGGTCACTAGCAGCGTTCGGGCACATGCTGCTAGTGGTATGCTACCAGCGGCACCACACTAGCCGCGTGCCTACTGGACGTTGCAGAGGGCACAAACGAACACTACTAACAAGCGGTTCCTGCACTAGTGCTAGCTCGGGACCCCTTACTTGAGATTCGTTGGAATTGACTTTGTCATTAAGTGTGTTTCTATCACGGTCTACAATACGCAATCCATCATGCAATTTTCTATGAGGAAGTAACCGATAAATATCGACCATAACAGGATCATCACCAATTTGTTGCGCAAAATCTTTTATCCAAAGTGGAGACCAAGTGTCAACATTACAGTGATCAAAGTGGAGGCGAACATTTGGTCTATGGGTGTATCTACATCCTATATGAAAAAATAGTAATTAAATAAAAAATCTAAAAAAATTCTTGAAATAAACTTGACCTTTCAATGTATTTGTGAAAAAAATCACAAAAAGAAAAAAATCCTTTGACTTTAGAAAAATAATCCTCCCAAATAGTGTGAAAAGTGATCTATAATCTTTGTTCAAGAATTCATCCGATTAACTAGTTAACTTGCCAACATACCTGCAGGGTCATCGAGTAGCAGATAAACTAATAAATCAGACGATTAATTGATTAAATGGCTGATTAATTTTCGATTAGCCTATTAATCTCCGACTTGCTAGCCAACTGAGCAGCTACCAGTTAACGATTTCCGTAACAATGCCTATAATAGCAAATATATTTTTTCTGAAGTCAAAGCTGGTTTTTTATTCGAGGAAATTTATATACTAGTGCAAAAGAAAGCCAAGTCTATTCTAGAAAAAACTTCTGAACTATTTTGACTTTTTTTGTAATTATTAAAAAAAAGTCACATGTTGGGTGTAGATACAACCAAGAATCAAGGAGTATTTCCCCTATGATGCATCATCTCTACCGTGAACGCTTTGTCGCCGGGACCTAACAATGCATGAAACCGAAACCCCAAATAATTTGTTTGGACAATCAAGAGCAAATATGTGGCCCCAACCAAACTGAATCGACACTAGAGTGTATTATTCAGTTTATTATTAAGTTGAGCCACCGCTTGGTGCGAGACTCAAATGCAGCCGCCCATCTTCAATCCAACAGACTACAACTCGATCGCCTTACCGCTTCGCGCCAGCTGGAGCTTCTAGCCGACGTGGATTTATTAGTGAGCGCGAGTTCATTCAGTAGGTATTGTTGGAACGCAAGATGCGATCGAGATCTTTTCCGCTGCTCCACGCACGCACCCGACCATGACTCTCCAACGCAACCGCGGCCACTCGAAACTCCACGGCGCGCGCCGCGCTTGCACAAGCTGGCGGCTGCGGTCGACCGTCGTGAGCCGCGAGTTTGGAGGGGAGGGGGAAGATGCGCCGACCATGGAGGCGTCCTTGGCCACGAAACCTCGTCCCACTCGAACTGCCTGGCGCGCCCACGCCGACGCACGACGGGTCGACCTTAGGATGTTTCTTTTTCCGAAAAGGCCAACGACAGGCGTGGGCTTAGCTAGAAGACTGTTGCTAGAATTGTCACGTAGATATAGCACTTTTTATCGTCGTAGAGTTATAGGCTGGCGAATGCTATATTTTGGAAGAAGAATTTTGCACCAAGCCGGTCACTTTGCTCTTCTAGTTGGGTTACAAGTTACATCTAACGAACATCAATACTCCATCAGTGACAAGAAGAAGAAGAAGAAGAAGAAGAAGCAGCGGAAAACCACAAGATTTGACCAACCTTTACTTCACTTATTTACAGAAAAAATATGCTAAGCGAACGAGTCATGTCATGTCTTGGAGAAGATGGTGTCTTGTCTTGTCTCTTGTGTGGGGTGGTGAGCTGCACTCGCCCCAGCCCTCCGCGGCCGTCCTCTTCTTGGCGCGGCCGCGCACCATGCACGACTCCACCGCCATGAGGAGCCTCGCCGGCACGTGCGCGCAGGCCACCAGGCGCCGGAGCGCTTCGCCGGGCTCGTGGACGCCGCCGTGAGCTGCCACCTCCCACCACAGCACGGCCGCCATGGCGACGCGCAGCGGCACGCGTGGCGGCCCCGCGGCGACCTGGGCCCGGAGCGAGCGGCCGGCCGCCGTGGCATGCCGGCGCGCCGCCCCCGCCTCGAGGCCCAGCCCTCGAGCACCGCGTCGCCCCGCGCCCGCGGCTTCTGGCCCTTTTCCGACGGCGGCGTCGCGGACTCGGCCGTGGACGTCCGGGACAACGCGCCCTGGGGGCCGGGAGGTGAGGAGACGCGCGTGCGGCGGTGGCGGAACGCGAGGAAGTTGGCGCCGTGCACCTCGGCGTCGCACGGCGCGCAGAGGAACGCCGCGTCGGCCTCGCAGCGCACGTCCGCTCCCGCGCCGCACAGCTCGCAGCGCGCCCTCGGGGTAGTACACATCCGCGTCCAGGAGGCCGGCCGGCGGAGAGGCGAGCGAGCGGGGCGGGAGCAGCAGCGTGTTGTGCTTCCCCACGTACGAGCGCGTATTTAAAGACGACCGAGGAGGCCCGTGGGGTCGGCTTTGTACTCCGTGGCAGTTTCCGTGGATGCAAGCGGCCGGCGGCGAGAGCGACGTTGGGCGGTCTGGCGAGGGCGTGGAGGGGACGGAGGGCCACTCCCACACGTACCCGCCCATGACTTGGACCAACAGCCACGGCCATGTGCGGCTGCGGTCGAACGTCGTGAGCCGCGAGTTGGCGGGGGGCTCCATCGGTGACGGTGGGATGCGCCGACGACGGATGGGTTGGCTAGAGTAGAGTGATCCTTGGCCACGAAACCTCTTCCCGCCCGGACTACGTACTACACAGGGCGACGCCGGTCGCTATCTGCGTGAGCTCCATCCTCTCCAACCACGTGGTTGCTTTAGTTAACGGGCCATATCAAGTTTGAGTTTCTTAACAAAAATATCAGAAAAGGTACGGGAGCGTCTATATATCAGGGCGTTGGAGGAGTCGGCGAAGATGGCTCAGGCGCCCCCCAATACATGGCGGGCTTCCTCACCTCCGACTCCGACGAGGACAGCGACACGACGACGGATGACGGCGACGACGCCCTGCCCGCAGCCGGCCCGTACATGGAGGAGCACAGCCGAGACCGCAAGGGAAAGGGGCCGGCGCGGAAATGGTGAACTCCGGCCGCCCCTCGGTATGTTTAATTACTTTTTAAAAAATGTAAGATTAAGTTGGATGAACTCGGTCCTTTTGGTCGGATTTCGCATGTTTTGCGTTTCTCCTGTTGATCTATGTATGTTGCATGGATAGTGCGAGTTAGGGTGCCTAATTTACGCAATCACG
>NC_057808.1:434239588-434242718 GCF_018294505.1 Triticum aestivum
ACACTTAGGAAGAAGTTCAACGTAATTTAATCTTACATGATTAGCTAGATGTCAATTTGTGATTGGGAAAGGGGGGGGGGGACCCCGGTTAAAATAGGGGGCGAGAGAATTATCCAGGGAAGGTTACGTAAAACCTTAACTATTCGTAATTGTAGGATTATCCGTCCGGTCAGTGACAGCGGACGCGACTGGTCACTACCGCCGTGTTGGCCTGGCCAACCGAAGGGTATGTCTCGTTCATCCCCTATTTGTTCGTTAATGTGCTACCCATATATGTTTTGTTCATAGATGTTTCGGTTCTATGTATTGTACGTGCTCATATGCTTAGTTATCGATATGAGTTGCATACTGTAATTGCCATGTTTATTATCTACCGATGGATTAGATTAGTCGAAAAAATGTTAATATTTTCAGCATTAATTCCCTTCTCTTCTGTCTCTCAGACCACGATGTCTTGCATTAACCACTGCCAATTAGTACATCATTAGGAGGTCGGAATAAAACTAGAAAACCTACAAACCACCATCTTGCAAGGACGGTCATGCCGGAAGCACATAATTCTTATTCATTTTGGGACTAGTTGATGTTGATCATAAATCAACTATATAATGTCATTGTTGCCCGTTAATGTCGTACGCGAGGAAGCATCAATGCTCATAACCAATCGGACCATGTTAAATAGGATTTAGGCTTAATACAAATATCGCTTTAGCTACTCTCCGGTTGCCTGAAAAACAATTTAGGGTCATATTTTCCCCCCACCGCTTCATGCATGTGACGAGCAGCACCGTGTGCATGCAACATGCAGCCGGTATTAATCATTAGATGTTTTACAGGCGGAGTATTTTAATGGGTCTGTTTGTCGGGCCGTGTTAGTTTAAATCAAAGACAAAGTTTATGGTATTTTTGCTATTTGACAGTAATATGAAGAAAACCGGTTCATGTTTTTTCTTTTCTTTTTATGTGTCTTTGTTTCTGTGTTTTTTGTATCTTGAGTCGTTTTCTTATGTGTATCACTATTAGAAAAAAGCCTACTAGTGGCGCACCAGTTTTGCCTACTAATGGCGCACTACTGGTGCGCCACTAGTACCACACCACTAGTATTTTTTACTAATGGCGCACCACTGGTGCGCCATTAGTATAGCCCACGGTGCGTCATTACTATCTGACTTAGTAATGGCGCACCACATAGACGTGCGCCATTAGTAACATTTTTTTTTTCAAAAAGAATTTCAGAAAAAAATCTTTAAATTTTTTTTTTAATATTTTTCTTAATCTCGGGTCACTATGGCTTAATCTCAAGTCAAATCGGACTAAATGGTCAAACATCCCGCAAGGTCACCCATCTTCACACTACTCCAGCCCGAGCACGCTTAACTTCGCAATTCTATCCAACCCCAACACCACCTCACTTAACAGCCACTTGTTGATATATCTATCATATCAATCCTATTAAACCTTGTTGATGTTTAGGACTTTGTTCATATTCATGAGTATGATGAAATTTTGAAAAAATATTTCAAACTTCCCTGTCATATTATGAATTATTTTTTGAAAAAAAAATTCCAAAAAAAAATTCAAAACCAATATTTTTTCTGTTATTAGTGGCGCACCTAGCAAACGGTGCGCCACTAGTAAGTTTGAAGTTTTTTGAATTTTTTTTGCCTCTAGATCTTGAAAGCCCTGCATCTTTTTTCTGTTAGGTTTTTGAGGATTTTGAAAATGTTTAACGGGGTTCCCCCTGTTAAATTCGGATGTAACTTTTCGAGTAACCTTTCGTCCCGGTTGGTGCCACGAACCAGTACTAATGGGCATCGCACCCTTTAGTCCCGGTACGTGGCACCAACCGGGACTAAAGGGCCCAGGTGAACCGGGACTAATGCCTTAGCCGCACGAATGGCCACCTACCTGTATGGCCACCTACCTGTATATTTTTTCCAGTTTAGAAGAGCTTTGATGAACACAACAGATGACACATTCCTTCAAGCCTTTGCCTCAGATCTGTATGATAAGTTTCTGCATCATGCAGCAATTAAGCACCCTATAGTGCGTGCCATATTTATATGCGGTGTTCAGCAAGCGTGCAGGGCGCACGACATCTATGACCCTGACGCAGGGTACAAGCAGGTCCTCAAAAGGTTTGCAATCCCTGGTTTCAACCTGGTAGATGCGATAGCCAACTCTGGGATAGATATTCTCCAAGAGGTTCTTGATTACCAGAAGCGGCAGGCATCCAAAAATGCTGATAAAGATGGAGCGCGTCAGGTCAGAATACTTCGCCCAGATGGCACGTTTTGGATTTGGGAGAACAAAGTTGCCTTCAGGCGCTACCTGCTGACGGATAATGTGAATGTTACTGCAAATAACTGTCTATCCTATATTGACACCGAGAGGCATCTTATTGTCCACGGCCCAGACTATTCAAAGGAGGATAAGG
The DNA here is from genome assembly GCF_018294505.1 of Triticum aestivum. Classification (NCBI taxonomy): domain Eukaryota; kingdom Viridiplantae; phylum Streptophyta; class Magnoliopsida; order Poales; family Poaceae; genus Triticum; species Triticum aestivum. The sequence continues at coordinate 434,242,026 of NC_057808.1, forward strand.
ACTACAAAGAGGCGGCAGATAATGATGGGGTTCAATATTGGAAGGTGGAGGGTAACCAGTGGGACAGCAATAGGTCGAGAAAACAGAAGCTGGACACATTCGAGGTAATGGAGCTTATGGTTGCGTCTGTTTCAGAGGAGATCATGCCTTTGATGATCTCTGAGCTGCTTGATCAATCTGCTATGGCTGGAAAGTACGTACCGGTGTACTTCTGTTTGTACCTTATTGAAATCAATTTATGCTCTGTTGTACTAACTACGTTTGATGGTTGATGCTTTACAGGCTGAAGGCTGTCTGGGAATTGTACAAGAACAGTGGGTTTGAGCTCTCGAATATGGACGTGCAAAATATGCTGGCGCTGGTTGGCCTCAGTAGGGAAGCAGAGGAAGAAGACGACCATTGATAGGTTGCTGCTGCATGAACTTCCAAGTTGGTTCCACAATTTGGATGATCGACATTCTGAATGAACCCGTCTTTCACAGCAGTCCACGAAATGACATTTTGAGGTCCAGTGAAAGCATTGGATCATGTAGCCACCTTAGTGCCTGTAGGAATTTATGTTAATTAACTGGTGAAACAAGCTGTTGTCTCTTGCCTGGGCTGATGTAACTTTTCGAGTAGATGATTTTTCATATAAAAAACTTTTTCATCCGAGTTCGTATGCAAAAGTTATGCCCATTTTAAGAAATTCCA
>NC_057808.1:434243169-434244736 GCF_018294505.1 Triticum aestivum
ACCGGTTCGTGCCATGAACCGGTACTAATGCCTCAAAGCCCATTAGTACCGGTTGGTGGCACCAACCGGGACCAAAGGACTAACCTTTAGTCCCGGTTGGTGCACCAACCGGCACTAATGGGCATCGCACCCTTTAGTCCCGGTTCGTGGCACCAACCGGGACTAAAGGGCCCAGGTGAACCGGGACTAATGCCTTAGCCGCACGAATGGCCACCTACCTGTATGGCCACCTACCTGTATATTTTGTCCAGTTTAGAAGAGCTCTGATGAACACAACAGATGACACATTCCTTCAAGCATTTGCCTCAGATCTGTATGATAAGTTTCTGCATCATGCAGCAATTAAGCAACCTATAGTGCGTGCCATACTTATATGCGGTTTTCAGCAAGCGTGCAGGGCGCACGACATCTATGACCCTGACGCAGGGTACAAGCAGGTCCTCAAAAGGTTAGCAATCCCTGGTTTCAACCTGGTAGATGCGATAGCCAACTCTGGGATAGATATTCTCCAAGAGGTTCTTGATTACCAGAAGCGGCAGGCATCCAGAAATGCTGATAAAGATGGAGCGCGTCAGGTCAGAATACTTCGCCCAGATGGCACGTTTTGGATTTGGGAGAACAAAGCTGCCTTCAGGCGCTACCTGCTGAAGGATAATGTGAATGTTACTGCAAATAACTGTCTATCCTATATTGACACCGAGAGGCATCTTATTGTCCACGGCCCAGACTATTCAAAGGAGGAAAAGGACTACAAAGAGGCGGCAGATAATGATGGGGTTCAATATTGGAAGGTGGAGGGTAACCAGTGGGACAACAATAGGCCGAGAATACAGAAGCTGGACACATTCGAGGTCATGGAGCTTATGGTTGCGTCTGTTTCAGAGGAGATCATGCCTCTGATGATCTCTGAGCTGCTTGATCAATCTGCTATGACTGGAAAGTAGGTACCGTTGTACTTCTGTTTGTACCTTATTGAAATCAATTTATGCTCTGTTGTACTAAGTACGTTTGATGGTTGATGCTTTACAGGCTGAAGGCTGTCTGGGAATTGTACAAGAACAGTGGGTTTGAGCTCTTGAATATGGACGTGCAAAATATGCTGGCGCTGGTTGGCCTCAGTAGGGAAGCAGAGGAAGAAGACGACCATTGATAGGTTGCTGCTGCATGAACTTCCAAGTTGGTTCCACAATTTGGATGATCGACATTCTGAATGAACCCGTCTTTCACAGCAGTCCACGAAATGACATTTTGAGGTCCAGTGAAAGCATTGGATCATGTAGCCACCTTAGTGCCTGTAGGAATTTATGTTAATTAACTTGTGAAACAAGCTGTTGTCTCTTGCTTGGGCTGATGTAACTTTTCGAGTAGATGATTTTTCATATAAAAACTTTTTCATCCGAGTTCGTATGCAAAAGTTATGCCCATTTTAAGAAATTCCAGAGAGATTTTGCAAAAGTCGAAATTCATATTTGTTAATGTTCCCAACAACTAGACCACATATCACATGGGAAACTTATTTTATTTTATTTTTTTGACATTTCCATCATTTTCTTTTGTTTTTTCTAAA
>NC_057808.1:434245222-434246718 GCF_018294505.1 Triticum aestivum
GGGACCAAAGGACTAACCTTTAGTCCCGGTTGGTGCCACCAACCGGTACTAATGGGCATCGCACCCTTTAGTCCTGGTTCGTGGCACCAACCGGGACTAAAGGGCCCAGGTGAACCGGGACTAATGCCTTAGCCGCACGAATGGCCACCTACCTGTATATTTTGTCCAGTTTAGAAGAGCTCTGATGAACACAACAGATGACACATTCCTTCAAGCCTTTGCCTCAGATCTGTATGATAAGTTTCTGCATCATGCAGCAATTAAGCACCCTATAGTGCGTGCCATATTTATATGCGGTGTTCAGCAAGCGTGCAGGGCGCACGACATCTATGACCCTGACGCAGGGTACAAGCAGGTCCTGAAATGGTTAGCAATCCCTGGTTTCAACCTGGTAGATGCGATAGCCAACTCTGGGATAGATATTCTCCAAGAGGTTCTTGATTACCAGAAGCGGCAGGCATCCAGAAATGCTGATAAAGATGGAGCGCGTCAGGTCAGAATACTTCGCCCAGATGGGACGTTTTGGATTTGGGAGAACAAAGCTGCCTTCAGGCGCTACCTGCTGATGAATAATGTGAATGTTACTGCAAATAACTGTCTATCCTATACTGACACCGAGAGGCATCTTATTGTCCACGGTCCAGACTATTCAAAGGAGGATAAGGACTACAAAGAGGCGGCAGATAATGATGGGGTTCAATATTGGAAGGTGGAGGGTAACCAGTGGGACAGCAATAGGCCGAGAAAACAGAAGCTGGACACATTCGAGGTCATGGAGCTTATGGTTGCGTCTGTTTCAGAGGAGATCATGCCTCTGATGATCTCTGAGCTGCTTGATCAATCTGCTATGACTGGAAAGTAGGTACCGGTGTACTTCTGTTTGTACCTTATTGAAATCAATTTATGCTCTGTTGTACTAACTACGTTTGATGGTTGATGCTTTACAGGTTGAAGGCTGTCTGGGAATTGTACAAGAACAGTGGGTTTGAGCTCTTGAATATGGACGTGCAAAATATGCTGGCGCTGGTTGGCCTCAGTAGGGAAGCAGAGGAAGAAGACGACCATTGATAGGTTGCTGCTGCATGAACTTCCTAGTTGGTTCCACAATTTGGATGATCGACATTCTGAATGAACCCGTCTTTCACAGCAGTCCACGAAATGACATTTTGAGGTCCAGTGAAAGCATTGGATCATGTAGCCACCTTACTGCCTGTTGGAATTTATGTTAATTAACTAGTGAAACAAGCTGTTGTCTCTTGCCTGGGCTGATGTAACTTTTCGAGTAGATGATTTTTCATATAAAAACTTTTTCATCCGAGTTCGTATGCAAAAGTTATGCCCATTTTAAGAAATTCCAGAGAGATTTTGCAAATAAAGTCGAAATTCATATTTGTTAATGTTCCCAACAACTAGACCACATATCACATGGGAAACTTATTTTATTTTATTTTTTTGACATTTCAATCATTTTCTTTTGTTTTTTCTAAAACTGAAAA
>NC_057808.1:434247282-434248412 GCF_018294505.1 Triticum aestivum
TGGGCATCGCACCCTTTAGTCCCGGTTCGTGGCACCAACCGGGACTAAAGGGCCCAGGTGAAACGGGACTAATGCCTTAGCCGCACGAATGGCCACCTACCTGTATGGCCACCTACCTGTATATTTCGTCCAGTTTAGAAGAGCTCTGATGAACACAACAGATGGCACATTCCTTCAAGCCTTTGCCTCAGATCTGTATGATAAGTTTCTGCATCATGCAGCAATTAAGCACCCTATAGTGCATGCCATATTTATATGCGGTGTTCAGCAAGCGTGCAGGGCGCACGACATCTATGACCCTGACGCAGGGTACAAGCAGGTCCTCAAAATGTTAGCAATCCCTGGTTTCAACCTGGTAGATGCGATAGCCAACTCTGGGATAGATATTCTCCAAGAGGTTCTTGATTACCAGAAGCGGCAGGCATCCAGAAATGCTGATAAAGATGGAGCGCGTCAGGTCAGAATACTTCGCCCAGATGGCACGTCTTGGATTTGGGAGAACAAAGCTGCCTTCAGGCGCTACCTGCTGACGAATAATGTGAATGTTACTGCAAATAACTGTCTATCCTATACTGACACCGAGAGGCATCTTATTGTCCACGGTCCAGACTATTCAAAGGAGGATAAGGACTACAAAGAGGCGGCAGATAATTATGGGGTTCAATATTGGAAGGTGGAGGGTAACCAGTGGGACAGCAATAGGCCGAGAAAATAGAAGCTGGACACATTCGAGGTCATGGAGCTTATGGTTGCGTCTGTTTCAGAGGAGATCATGCCTCTGATGATCTCTGAGCTGCTTGATCAATCTGCTATGACTGGAAAGTAGGTACCGGTGTACTTCTGTTTGTACCTTATTGAAATCAATTTATGCTCTGTTGTACTAACTACGTTTGATGGTTGATGCTTTACAGGCTGAAGGCTGTCTGGGAATTGTACAAGAACAGTGGGTTTGAGCTCTCGAATATGGACATGCAAAAGTTATGCCCATTTTTAGAAATTCCAGAGAGCTTTTGCAAATAAAGTCGAAATTCATATTTGTTAATGTTCCCAACAACTAGACCACATATCACATGGGAAACTTAATTTATTTTATTTTTTTGACATTTCCATTTTTTTTTGTTTTTTCTAAA
>NC_057808.1:434248661-434250225 GCF_018294505.1 Triticum aestivum
CCTTTAGTACCGGTTCGTGCCATGAACCGGTACTAATGCCTCAAAGCCCTTTAGTACCGGTTGGTGGCACCAACCGGGACCAAAGGACTAACCTTTAGTCCCGGTTGGTGCCACCAACCGGTACTAATGGGCATCGCACCCTTTAGTCCCGGTTCGTGGCACCAACCGGGACTAAAGGGCCCAGGTGAACAGGGACTAATGCCTTAGCCGCACGAATGGCCACCTACCTGTATGGCCACCTACCTGTATATTTTGTCCAGTTTAGAAGAGCTCTGATGAACACAACAGATGACACATTCCTTCAAGCCTTTGCCTCAGATCTGTATGATAAGTTTATGCATCATGCAGCAATTAAGCACCCTATAGTGCGTGCCGTATTTATATGCGGTGTTCAGCAAGCGTGCGGGGCGCACGACATCTATGACCCTGACGTAGGGTACAAGCAGGTCCTCAAAAGGTTAGCAATCCCTGGTTTCAACCTGGTAGATGCGATAGCCAACTCTGGGATAGATATTCAACAAGAGGTTCTTGATTACCAGAAGCGGCAGGCATCCAGAAATGCTGATAAAGATGGAGCGCGTCAGGTCAGAATACTTCGCCCAGATGGCACGTTTTGGATTTGGGAGAACAAAGCTGCCTTCAGGCGCTACCTGCTGACGGATAATGTGAATGTTACTGCAAATAACTGTCTATCCTATATTGACACCGAGAGGCATCTTATTGTCCACGGCCCAGACTATTCAAAGGAGGATAAGGACTACAAAGAGGCGGCAGATAATTATGGGGTTCAATATTGGAAGGTGGAGGGTAACCAGTGGGACAGCAATAGGCCGAGAAAACAGAAGCTGGACACATTCGAGGTCATGGAGCTTATGGTTGCGTCTGTTTCAGAGGAGATCATGCCTCTGATGATCTCTGAGCTGCTTGATCAATCTGCTATGACTGGAAAGTAGGTACCGGTGTACTTCTGTTTGTACCTTATTGAAATCAATTTATGCTCTGTTGTACAAACTACGTTTGATGGTTGATGCTTTACAGGCTGAAGGCTGTCTGGGAATTGTACAAGAACAGTGGGTTTGAGCTCCCGAATATGGACGTGCAAAATATGCTGGCGCTGGTTGGCCTCAGTAGGGAAGCAGAGGAAGAAGACGACCATTGATAGGTTGCTGCTGCATGAACTTCCAAGTTGGTTCCACAATTTGGATGATCGACATTCTGAATGAACCCGTCTTTCACAGCAGTCCACGAAATGACATTTTGAGGTCCAGTGAAAGCATTGGATCATGTAGCCACCTTAGTACCTGTAGGAATTTATGTTAATTAACTGGTGAAACAAGCTGTTGTCTCTTGCCTGGCCTGATGTAACTTTTCGAGTAGATGATTTTTCATATAAAAAACTTTTTCATCCGAGTTCGTATGCAAAAGTTATGCCCATTTTAAGAAATTCCAGAGGGATTTTGCAAATAAAGTCGTAATTCATATTTGTTAATTTTCCCAACAACTAGACCACATATCACATGGGAAACTTATTTTTTTTTATTTTTTTTTGACATTTCCATCATTT
>NC_057808.1:434250470-434255286 GCF_018294505.1 Triticum aestivum
GTTTGATGGGCCCTTTAGTACCGGTGCGTGCCATGAACCGGTACTAATGCCTCAAAGCCCATTAGTACCGGTTGGTGGCACCAACCGGGACCAAAGGACTAACCTTTAGTCCCGGTTGGTGCAACCAACGGGTACTAATGGGTATCGCACCCTTTAGTCCCGGTTCGTGGCACCAACCGGGACTAAAGGGCCCAGGTGAACCGGGACTAATGCCTTAGCCGCACGAATGGCCACCTACTTGTATGCCCACCTACCTGTATATTTTTTCCAATTTAGAAGAGCTCTGATGAACACAACAGATGACACATTCCTTCAAGCCTTTGCCTCAGATCTGTATGATAAGTTTCTGCATCATGCAGCAATTAAGCACCCTATAGTGCGTGCCATATTTATATGCGGTGTTCAGCAAGCGTGCAGGGCGCACGACATCTATGACCCTGACGCAGGGTACAAGCAGGTCCTCAAAAGGTTAGCAATACCTGGTTTCAACCTGGTAGATGCGATAGCCAACTCTGCGATATATATTCTCCAAGAGGTTCTTGATTACCAGAAGCGGCAGGCATCCAGAAATGCTTATAAAGATGGAGCGCGTCAGGTCAGAATACTTCGCCCAGATGGCACGTTTTGGATTTGGGAGAACAAAGCTGCCTTCAGGCGCTACCTGCTGACGGATAATGTGAATGTTACTGCAAATAACTGTCTATCCTATATTGACACCGAGAGGCATCTTATTGTCCACGGCCCAGACTATTCAAAGGAGGATAAGGACTACAAAGAGGCGGCAGATAATGATGGGGTTCAATATTGGAAGGTGGAGGGTAACCAGTGGGACATTAATAGGCCGAGAAAACAGAAGCTGGACATATTCGAGGTCATGGAGCTTATGGATGCGTCTGTTTCAGAGGAGATCATGCCTCTGATGATCTCTGAGCTGCTTGATCAATCTGCTATGACTGGAAAGTAGGTACCGGTGTACTTCTGTTTGTACCTTACTGAAATCAATTTATGCTCTGTTGTACTAACTACGTTTGATGGTTGATGCTTTACAGGCTGAAGGCTGTCTGGGAATTGTACAAGAACAGTGGGTTTGAGCTCTCGAATATGGACGTGCAAAATATGCTAGCGCTGGTTGGCCTCAGTACGGAAGCAGAGGAAGAAGACGACCATTGATAGGTTGCTGCTGCATGAACTTCCAAGTTGGTTCCACAATTTGGATGATCGACATTCTGAATGAACCCGTCTTTCACAGCAGTCCACGAAATGACATTTTGAGGTCCAGTGAAAGCATTGGATCATGTAGCCACCTTAGTGCCTGTAGGAATTTATGTTAATTAACTGGTGAAACAAGCTGTTGTCTCTTGCCTGGCCTGATGTAACTTTTCGAGTAGATGATTTTTCATATAAAAAACTTTTTCATCCGAGTTCGTATGCAAAAGTTATGCCCATTTTAAGAAATTCCAGAGAGATTTTGCAAATAAAGTCGAAATTCATATTTGTTAATATTCCCAACAACTAGACCACATATCACATGGGAAACTTATTTTATTTTATTTTTTTGACATTTCCATCATTTTCTTTTGTTTTTTCTAAAACTAAAAAGGCGGTCCACAGGGGGGGGTAGAGTTTGATGGGCCCTTTAGTACCGGTCCGTGCCATGAACCGGTACTAATGCCTCAAAGCCCATTAGTACCGGTTGGTGGCACCAACCTGGACCAAAGGACTAACCTTTAGTCCCGGTTGGTGCCACCAACTGGTACTAATGGGTATCGCACCCTTTAGTCCCGGTTCGTGGGACCAACCGGGACTAAAGGGCCCAGGTGAACCGGGACTAATGCCTTAGCCGCACGAATGGCCACCTACTTGTATGGCCACCTACCTGTATATTTTGTCCAGTTTAGAAGAGCTCTGATGAACAGAACAGATGACACATTCCTTCAAGCCTTTGCCTCAGATCTGTATGATAAGTTTCTGCATCATGCAGCAATTAAGCACCCTATAGTGCGTGCCATATCTATATGCGGTGTTCAGCAAGCGTGCAGGGTGCACGACATCTATGACCCTGATGCAGGGTACAAGCAGGTCCTCAAAAGGTTAGCAATACCTGGTTTCAACCTGGTAGATGCGATAGCCAACTCTGGGATATATATTCTCCAAGAGGTTCTTGATTACCAGAAGCGGCAGGCATCCAGAAATGCTGATAAAGATGGAGCGCGTCAGGTCAGAATACTTCGCCCAGATGGCACGTTTTGGATTTGGGAGAACAAAGCTGCCTTCAGGCGCTACCTGCTGACGGATAATGTGAATGTTACTCCAAATAACTGTCTATCCTATATTGACACCGAGAGGCATCTTATTGTCCACGGCCCAGACTATTCAAAGGAGGATAAGGACTACAAAGAGGCGGCAGATAATGATGGGGTTCAATATTGCAAGGTGGAGGGTAACCAGTGGGACAGTAATAGGCCGAGAAAACAGAAGCTGGACACATTCGAGGTCATGGAGCTTATGGATGCGTCTGTTTCAGAGGAGATCATGCCTCTGATGATCTCTGGGCTGCTTGATCAATCTGCTATGACTGGAAAGTAGGTACCGGTGTACTTCTGTTTGTACCTTATTGAAATCAATTTATGCTCTGTTGTACTAACTACGTTTGATGGTTGATGCTTTCCAGGCTGAAGGCTGTCTGGGAATTGTACAAGAACAGTGGGTTTGAGCTCTCGAATATGGACGTGCAAAATATGCTGGCGCTGGTTGGCCTCAGTAGGGAAGCAGAGGAAGAAGACGACCATTGATAGGTTGCTGCTGCATGAACTTCCAAGTTGGTTCCACAATTTGGATGATCGACATTCTGAATGAACCCGTCTTTCACAGCAGTCCACGAAATGAAATTTTGTGGTCCAGTGAAAGCATTGGATCATGTAGCCACCTTAGTGCCTATAGGAATTTATGTTAATTAACTGGTGAAACAAGCTGTTGTCTCTTGCCTGGGCTGATGTAACTTTTCGAGTAGATGATTTTTCATATAAAAAACTTTTTCATCCGAGTTCGTATGCAAAAGTTATGCCCATTTTAAGAAATTCCAGAGAGATTTTGCAAATAAAGTCGAAATTCATATTTGTTAATTTTCCCAACAACTAGACCACATATCACATGGGAAACTTATTTTTTTTATTTTTTGACATTTCCATCATTTTCTTTTGTTTTTTCTAAAACTGAAAAGGCGGTCCACTGGGGGGGGGGGGTTCGATGGGCCCTTTAGTACCGGTTCGTGCCATGAACCGGTACTAATGCCTCAAAGCCCATTAGTACCAGTTGGTGGCACCAACCGGGACCAAAGGACTAACCTTTAGTCCCGGTTGGTGCCACCAACCGGTACTAATGGGCATCGCACCCTTTAGTCCCGATTCGTGGCACCAACCGGGACTAAAGGGCCCAGGTGAACCGGGACTAATGCCTTAGCCGCACGAATGGCCACCTACCTGTATATTTTGTCAAGTTTAGAAGAGCTCTGATGAACACAACAGATGACACATTCCTTCAAGCCTTCGCCTCAGATCTGTATGATAAGTTTCTGCATCACGCAGCAATTAAGCACCCTCTAGTGCGTGCCATATTTATATGCGGTGTTCAGTAAGCGTGCAGGGCGCACGGCATCTATGACCCTGACGCAGGGTACAAGCAGGTCCTCAAAAGGTTAGCAATCCCTGGTTTCAACCTGGTAGATGCGATAGCCAACTCTGTGATATATATTCTCCAAGAGGTTCTTGATTACCAGAAGCGGCAGGCATCCAGAAATGCTGATAAAGATGGAGCGCGTCAGGTCAGAATACTTCGCCCAGATGGCACGTTTTGCATTTGGGAGAACAATGCTGCCTTCAGGCGCTACCTGCTGACGGATAATGTGAATGTTACTGCAAATAACTGTCTATCCTATATTGACACCGAGAGGCATCTTATTGTCCACGGCCCAGAATATTCAAAGGAGGATAAGGACTACAAAGAGGCGGCAGATAATGATGGGGTTCAATATTGGAAGGTGGAAGGTAACCAGTGGGACATCAATAGGGCGAGAAAACAGAAGCTGGACACATTCGAGGTCATGGAGCATATGGTTGCGTCTGTTTCAGAGGAGATCATGCCTCTGATGATCTCTGAGCTGCTTGATCAATCTGCTATGACTGGAAAGTAGGTACCGGTGTACTTCTGTTTGTACCTTATTGAAATCAATTTATGCTCTGTTGTACTAACTACGTTTGATGGTTGATGCTTTACAGGCTGAAGGCTGTCTGGGAATTGTACAAGAACAGTGGGTTTGAGCTCTCGAATATGGACGTGCAAAATATGCTGGCGCTGGTTGGCCTCAGTAGGGAAGCAGAGGAAGAAGACGACCATTGATAGGTTGCTGCTGCATGAACTTCCAAGTTGGTTCCACAATTTGGATGATCGACATTCTGAATGAACCCGTCTTTCACAGCAGTCCACGAAATGACATTTTGAGGTCCAGTGAAAGCATTGGATCATGTAGCCACCTTAGTGCCTGTAGGAATTTATGTTAATTAACTGGTGAAACAAGCTGTTGTCTCTTGCCTGGGCTGATGTAACTTTTCGAGTAGATGATTTTTCATATAAAAAACTTTTTCATCCGAGTTCGTATGCAAAAGTTATGCCCATTTTAAGAAATTCCAAAGAGATTTTGCAAATAAAGTCGAAATTCATATTTGTTAATGTTCCCAACAACTAGACCACATATCACATGGGAAACTTAATTTATTTTATTTTTTTGACATTTCCATCATTTTCTTTTGTTTTTTCTAAA
>NC_057808.1:434255392-434256891 GCF_018294505.1 Triticum aestivum
CGGTTGGTGGCACCAATCGGGACCAAAGGACTAACCTTTAGTCCCGGTTGGTGCCACCAACCGGTACTAATGGGCATCGCACCCTTTAGTCCCGGTTCGAGGCACCAACCGGGACTAAAGGGCCCAGGTGAACCGGGACTAATGCCTTAGCCACACGAATGGCCACCTACCTGTATATTTTGTCCAGTTTAGAAGAGCTCTGATGAACACAACAGATGACACATTCCTTCAAGCCTTTGCCTCAGATCTGTATGATAAGTTTCTGCATCATGCAGCAATTAAGCACCCTCCAGTGCGTGCCATATTTATATGCGGTGTTCAGCAAGCGTGCAGGGCGCACGACATCTATGACCCTGACGCAGGGTACAAGCAGGTCCTCAAAAGGTTAGCAATCCCTGGTTTCAACCTGGTAGATGCGATAGCCAACTCTGGGATAGATATTCTCCAAGAGGTTCTTGATTACCAGAAGCGGCAGGCATCCAGAAATGCTGATAAAGATGGAGCGCGTCAGGTCAGAATACTTCGCCCAGATGGCACGTTTTGGATTTGGGAGAACAAAGCTACCTTCAGGCGCTACCTGCTGACGGATAATGTGAATGTTACTGCAAATAACTGTCTATCCTATATTGACACCGAGAGTCATCTTATTGTCCACGGCCCAGACTATTCAAAGGAGGATAAGGACTACAAAGAGGCGGCAGATAATGATGGGGTTCAATATTGGAAGGTGGAGGGTAACCAGTGGGACAGCAATAGGCCGAAATAGAAGCTGGACACATTCGAGGTCATGGAGCTTATGGTTGCGTCTGTTTCAGAGGAGATCATGCCTCTGATGATCTCTGAGCTGCTTGATCAATCTGCTATGACTGGAAAGTAGGTACCGGGGTACTTCTGTTTGTACCTTATTGAAATCAATTTATGCTATGTTGTACTAATTACGTTTGATGGTTGATGCTTTACAGGCTGAAGGCTGTCTGGGAATTGTACAAGAACAGTGGGTTTGAGCTCTCGAATATGGACGTGCAAAATATGCTGGCGCTGGTTGGCCTCAGTAGGGAAGCAGAGGAAGGAGACGACCATTGATAGGTTGCTGCTGCATGAACTTCCTAGTTGGTTCCACAATTTGGATGATCGACATTCTGAATGAACCCGTCTTTCACAGCAGTCCACGAAATGACATTTTGAGGTCCAGTGAAAGCATTGGATCATGTAGCCACCTTAGTGCCTGTAGGAATTTATGTTAATTAACTGGTGAAACAAGCTGTTGTCTCTTGCCTGGGCTGATGTAACTTTTCGAGTAGATGCTTTTTCATATAAAAAACTTTTTCATCCGAGTTCGTATGCAAAAGTTATGCCCATTTTAAGAAATTCCAGAGAGATTTTGCAAATAAAGTCGAAATTCATATTTGTTAATTTTCCCAACAACTAGACCACATATCACATGGGAAACTTATTTTTTTTATTTTTTGACATTTCCATCATTTTCTTTTGTTTTTTCT
>NC_057808.1:434257012-434258693 GCF_018294505.1 Triticum aestivum
GTTGGTGGCACCAACCGGGACCAAAGGACTAACCTTTAGTCCCGGTTAGTCCTTTGGTCCTGGTTGGTGCCACCAACCGGTACTAATGGGCGTCGCACCCTTTAGTCCCGGTTCATGGCACCAACCGGGACTAAAGGGCCCAGGTGCACCGGGACTAATGCCTTAGCCACACGAATGGCCACCTACCTGTATGGCCACCTACCTGTATATTTTGTCCAGTTTAGAAGAGCTCTGATGAACACAACAGATGACACATTCCTTCAAGCCTTTGCCTCAGATCTGTATGATAAGTGTCAGCATCATGCAGCAATTAAGCACCCTCTAGTGCGTGCCATATTTATATGCGGTGTTCAGCAAGCGTGCAGGGCGCACGACATCTATGACCCTGACGCAGGGTACAAGCAGGTCCTCAAAAGGTTAGCAATCCCTGGTTTCAACCTGGTAGATGCGATAGCCAACTCTGGGATAGATATTCTCCAAGAGGTTCTTGATTACCAGAAGCGGCAGGCATCCAGAAATGCTGATAAAGATGGAGCGCGTCAGGTCAGAATACTTCGCCCAGATGGCACGTTTTGGATTTGGGAGAACAAAGCTACCTTCAGGCGCTACCTGCTGACGGATAATGTGAATGTTACTGCAAATAACTGTCTATCCTATATTGACACCGAGAGTCATCTTATTGTCCACGGCCCAGACTATTCAAAGGAGGATAAGGACTACAAAGAGGCGGCAGATAATGATGGGGTTCAATATTGGAAGGTGGAGGGTAACCAGTGGGACAGCAATAGGCCGAAACAGAAGCTGGACACATTCGAGGTCATGGAGCTTATGGTTGCGTCTGTTTCAGAGGAGATCATGCCTCTGATGATCTCTGAGCTGCTTGATCAATCTGCTATGACTGGAAAGTAGGTACCGGGGTACTTCTGTTTGTACCTTATTGAAATCAATTTATGCTATGTTGTACTAATTACGTTTGATGGTTGATGCTTTACAGGCTGAAGGCTGTCTGGGAATTGTACAAGAACAGTGGGTTTGAGCCCTCGAATATGGACGTGCAAAAATATGCTGGCCTTGGTTGGCCTCAGTAGGGAAGCAGAGGAAGGAGACGACCATTGATAGGTTGCTGCTGCATGAACTTCCAAGTTGGTTCCACAATTTGGATGATCGACATTCTGAATGAACCCGTCTTTCACAGCAGTCCACGAAATGACATTTTGAGGTCCAGTGAAAGCATTGGATCATGTAGCCACCTTAGTGCCTGTAGGAATTTATGTTAATTAACTGGTGAAACAAGCTGTTGTCTCTTGCCTGGGCTATGTAACTTTTCGAGTAGATGCTTTTTCATATAAAAACTTTTTCATCCGAGTTCGTATGCAAAAGTTATGCCCATTTTAAGAAATTCCAGAGAGATTTTGCAAATAAAGTCGAAATTCATATTTGTTAATTTTCCCAACAACTAGACCACATATCACATGGGAAACTTATTTTATTTTATTTTTTGACATTTCCATCATTTTCTTTTGTCTTTTCTAAAACTGAAAAGGCGGTCCACAGGGGGGGGGTAGAGTTTGATGGGCCCTTTAGTACCGGTTCGTGCCATGAACCGGTACTAATGCCTCCAAGCCCATTAGTACCGGTTGGTGGCACCAACCGGGACCAAAGGACTAACCTTTAGTCCCGG
>NC_057808.1:434258703-434261253 GCF_018294505.1 Triticum aestivum
GGGGGGGGGAAGAGTTTGATGGGCGCTTTAGTACCGGTTCGTGCCATGAACCGGTACTAATGCCTCAAAGCCCATTAGTACCGGTTGGTGGCACCAACCGGGACCAAAGGACTAACCTTTAGTCCCGGTTGGTGCCACCAACCGGTACTAATGGGCATCGCACCCTTTAGTCCCAGTTCGTGGCACCAACCGGGACTAATGCCTTAGCCGCACGAATGGCCACCTACCTGTATGGCCACCTACCTGTATATTTTGTCCAGTTTAGAAGAGCTCTGATGAACACAACAGATGACACATTCCTTCAAGCCTTTACCTCAGATCTGTATGATAAGTTTCTGCATCATGCAGCAATTAAGCACCCTATAGTGCGTGCCATATTTATATGCGGCGTTCAGCAAGCGTGCAGGGCGCACGACATCTATGACCCTGACGCAGGGTACAAGCAGGTCCTCAAAAGGTTAGCAATCCCTGGTTTCAACCTGGTAGATGCGATAGAAATCTCTGGGATAGATATTCTCCAAGAGGTTTTTGATTACCAGAAGCGGCAGGCATCCAGAAATGCTGATAAAGATGGAGCGCGTCAGGTCAGAATACTTCGCCCAGATGGCACGTTTTGGATTTGGGAGAACAAAGCTGCCTTCAGGCGCTACCTGCTGACGGATAATGTGAATGTTACTTCAAATAACTGTCTATCCTATATTGACACCGAGAGGCATCTTATTGTCCACGGCCCAGACTATTCAAAGGAGTATAAGGACTACAAAGAGGCGGCAGATAATGATGGGGTTCGATATTGGAAGGTGGAGGGTAACCAATGGGACAACAATAGGCCGAGAAAACAGAAGCTGGACACATTCGAGGTCATGGAGCTTATGGTTGCGTCTGTTTCAGAGGAGATCATGCCTCTGATGATCTCTGAGCTGCTTGATCAATCTGCTATGACTGGAAAGTAGGTACCGGTGTACTTCTGTTTGTACCTTATTGAAATCAATTTATGCTCTATTGTACTAACTACGTTTGATGGTTGATGCTTTACAGGCTGAAGGCTGTCTGGGAATTGTACAAGAACAGTGGGTTTGAGCTCTCGAATATGGACGTGCAAAATATGCTGGCGCTGGTTGGCCTCAGTAGGGAAGCAGAGGAAGAAGACGACCATTGATAGGTTGCTGCTACATGAACTTCCAAGTTGGTTCCGCAATTGGATGATCGACATTCTGAATGAACCCGTCTTTCACAGCAGTCGACGAAATGACATTTTGAGGTCCAGTGAAAGCATTGGATCATGTAGCCACCTTAGTGCCTGTAGGAATTTATGTTAATTAACTGGTGAAACAAGCTGTTCTCTCTTGCCTGGGCTGATGTAACTTTTCGAGTAGATGATTTTTCATATAAAAAACTTTTTCATCCGAGTTCGTATGCAAAAGTTATGCCCATTTTAAGAAATTCCAGAGAGATTTTGCAAATAAAGTCGAATTTCTTATTTGTTAATTTTCCCAACAACTAGACCACATATCACATGGGAAATTTATTTTATTTTATTTTTTGACATTTCCATCATTTTCTTTGATTTTTCTAAAACTGAAAAGGCGGTCGGGTGGGGGGGTAGTGTTTGATGGGCCCTTTAGTACCGGTTCGTGCCATGAACCAGTACTAATGCCTCAAAGCCCATTAGTACCGGTTGGTGGCACCAACCGGGACCAAAGGACTAACCTTTAGTCCCGGTTGGTGCCACCAACCGGTACTAATGGGCATCGCACCCTTTAGTCCCGGTTCGTGGCACCAACCGGGACTAAAGGGCCCAGGTGAACCGGGACTAATGCCTTAGCCGCACGAATGGCCACCTACCTGTATATTTTGTCCAGTTTAGAAGAGCTCTGATGAACACAACAGATGACACATTCCTTCAAGCCTTTGCCTCAGATCTTTATGATAAGTTTCTGCATCATGCAGCAATTAAGCACACTATAGTGCGTGCTATATTTATATCCGGTGTTCAGCAAGCGTGCAGGGCGCACGACATCTATGACCCTGACGCAGGGTACAAGCAGGTCCTCAAAAGGTTAGCAATCCCTGGTTTCAACCTGGTAGATGCGACAGCCAACTCTGGGATAGATATTCTCCAAGAGGTTCTTGATTACCAGAAGCGGCAGGCATCCAGAAATGCTGATAAAGATGGAGCGCGTCAGGTCAGAATACTTCGCCCAGATGGCACGTTTTGGATTTGGGAGCACAAAGCTGCCTTCAAGCGCTACCTGCTGACGGATAATGTGAATGTTACTGCAAATAACTGTCTATCCTATATTGACACCGAGAGGCATCTTATTGTCCACGGCCCAGACTATTCAAAGGAGGATAAGGACTACAAAGAGGCGGCAGATAATGATGGGGTTCAATATTGGAAGGTGGAGGGTAACCAGTGGGACAGCAATAGGCCGAGAAAACAGAAGCTGGACACATTCGAGGTCATGGAGCTTATGGTTGCGTCTGTTTCAGAGGAGATCATGCCTCTGATGATCTCTGAGCTGCTTGATCAATCTGCTATGACTGGAA
>NC_057808.1:434261263-434262090 GCF_018294505.1 Triticum aestivum
AACCGGGACCAAAGGACTAACCTTTAGTCCCGGTTAGTCCTTTGGTCCCGGTTGGTGCCACCAACCGGTACTAATGGGCATCGCACCCTTTAGTCCCGGTTCGTGGCACCAACCGGGACTAAAGGGCCCAGGTGAACCGGGACTAATGCCTTAGCCACACGAATGGCCACCTACCTGTATGGCCACCTACCTGTATATTTTGTCCAGTTTAGAAGAGCTCTGATGAACACAATAGATGACACATTCCTTCAAGCCTTTGCCTCAGATCTGTATGATAAGTTTCAGCATCATGCAGCAATTAAGCACCCTCTAGTGCGTGCCATATTTATATGCGGTGTTCAGCAAGCGTGCAGGGCGCACGACATCTATGACCCTGACGCAGGGTACAAGCAGGTCCTCAAAAGGTTAGCAATCCCTGGTTTCAACCTGGTAGATGCGATAGCCAACTCTGGGATAGATATTCTCCAAGAGGTTCTTGATTACCAGAAGCGGCAGGCATCCAGAAATGCTGATAAAGATGGAGCGCGTCAGGTCAGAATACTTCGCCCAGATGGCACGTTTTGGATTTGGGAGAACAAAGCTACCTTCAGGCGCTACCTGCTGACGGATAATGTGAATGTTACTGCAAATAACTGTCTATCCTATATTGACACCGAGAGTCATCTTATTGTCCACGGCCCAGACTATTCAAAGGAGGATAAGGACGACAAAGAGGCGGCAGATAATGATGGGGTTCAATATTGGAAGGTGGAGGGTAACCAGTGGGACATCAATAGGCCGAGAAAACAGAAGCTGGACACATTCGAGGTCATGGAGCTTGTGGTTGC
>NC_057808.1:434262664-434265214 GCF_018294505.1 Triticum aestivum
GGGGGGGGGAAGAGTTTGATGGGCGCTTTAGTACCGGTTCGTGCCATGAACCGGTACTAATGCCTCAAAGCCCATTAGTACCGGTTGGTGGCACCAACCGGGACCAAAGGACTAACCTTTAGTCCCGGTTGGTGCCACCAACCGGTACTAATGGGCATCGCACCCTTTAGTCCCAGTTCGTGGCACCAACCGGGACTAATGCCTTAGCCGCACGAATGGCCACCTACCTGTATGGCCACCTACCTGTATATTTTGTCCAGTTTAGAAGAGCTCTGATGAACACAACAGATGACACATTCCTTCAAGCCTTTACCTCAGATCTGTATGATAAGTTTCTGCATCATGCAGCAATTAAGCACCCTATAGTGCGTGCCATATTTATATGCGGCGTTCAGCAAGCGTGCAGGGCGCACGACATCTATGACCCTGACGCAGGGTACAAGCAGGTCCTCAAAAGGTTAGCAATCCCTGGTTTCAACCTGGTAGATGCGATAGAAATCTCTGGGATAGATATTCTCCAAGAGGTTTTTGATTACCAGAAGCGGCAGGCATCCAGAAATGCTGATAAAGATGGAGCGCGTCAGGTCAGAATACTTCGCCCAGATGGCACGTTTTGGATTTGGGAGAACAAAGCTGCCTTCAGGCGCTACCTGCTGACGGATAATGTGAATGTTACTTCAAATAACTGTCTATCCTATATTGACACCGAGAGGCATCTTATTGTCCACGGCCCAGACTATTCAAAGGAGTATAAGGACTACAAAGAGGCGGCAGATAATGATGGGGTTCGATATTGGAAGGTGGAGGGTAACCAATGGGACAACAATAGGCCGAGAAAACAGAAGCTGGACACATTCGAGGTCATGGAGCTTATGGTTGCGTCTGTTTCAGAGGAGATCATGCCTCTGATGATCTCTGAGCTGCTTGATCAATCTGCTATGACTGGAAAGTAGGTACCGGTGTACTTCTGTTTGTACCTTATTGAAATCAATTTATGCTCTATTGTACTAACTACGTTTGATGGTTGATGCTTTACAGGCTGAAGGCTGTCTGGGAATTGTACAAGAACAGTGGGTTTGAGCTCTCGAATATGGACGTGCAAAATATGCTGGCGCTGGTTGGCCTCAGTAGGGAAGCAGAGGAAGAAGACGACCATTGATAGGTTGCTGCTACATGAACTTCCAAGTTGGTTCCGCAATTGGATGATCGACATTCTGAATGAACCCGTCTTTCACAGCAGTCGACGAAATGACATTTTGAGGTCCAGTGAAAGCATTGGATCATGTAGCCACCTTAGTGCCTGTAGGAATTTATGTTAATTAACTGGTGAAACAAGCTGTTCTCTCTTGCCTGGGCTGATGTAACTTTTCGAGTAGATGATTTTTCATATAAAAAACTTTTTCATCCGAGTTCGTATGCAAAAGTTATGCCCATTTTAAGAAATTCCAGAGAGATTTTGCAAATAAAGTCGAATTTCTTATTTGTTAATTTTCCCAACAACTAGACCACATATCACATGGGAAATTTATTTTATTTTATTTTTTGACATTTCCATCATTTTCTTTGATTTTTCTAAAACTGAAAAGGCGGTCGGGTGGGGGGGTAGTGTTTGATGGGCCCTTTAGTACCGGTTCGTGCCATGAACCAGTACTAATGCCTCAAAGCCCATTAGTACCGGTTGGTGGCACCAACCGGGACCAAAGGACTAACCTTTAGTCCCGGTTGGTGCCACCAACCGGTACTAATGGGCATCGCACCCTTTAGTCCCGGTTCGTGGCACCAACCGGGACTAAAGGGCCCAGGTGAACCGGGACTAATGCCTTAGCCGCACGAATGGCCACCTACCTGTATATTTTGTCCAGTTTAGAAGAGCTCTGATGAACACAACAGATGACACATTCCTTCAAGCCTTTGCCTCAGATCTTTATGATAAGTTTCTGCATCATGCAGCAATTAAGCACACTATAGTGCGTGCTATATTTATATCCGGTGTTCAGCAAGCGTGCAGGGCGCACGACATCTATGACCCTGACGCAGGGTACAAGCAGGTCCTCAAAAGGTTAGCAATCCCTGGTTTCAACCTGGTAGATGCGACAGCCAACTCTGGGATAGATATTCTCCAAGAGGTTCTTGATTACCAGAAGCGGCAGGCATCCAGAAATGCTGATAAAGATGGAGCGCGTCAGGTCAGAATACTTCGCCCAGATGGCACGTTTTGGATTTGGGAGCACAAAGCTGCCTTCAAGCGCTACCTGCTGACGGATAATGTGAATGTTACTGCAAATAACTGTCTATCCTATATTGACACCGAGAGGCATCTTATTGTCCACGGCCCAGACTATTCAAAGGAGGATAAGGACTACAAAGAGGCGGCAGATAATGATGGGGTTCAATATTGGAAGGTGGAGGGTAACCAGTGGGACAGCAATAGGCCGAGAAAACAGAAGCTGGACACATTCGAGGTCATGGAGCTTATGGTTGCGTCTGTTTCAGAGGAGATCATGCCTCTGATGATCTCTGAGCTGCTTGATCAATCTGCTATGACTGGAA
>NC_057808.1:434266754-434268291 GCF_018294505.1 Triticum aestivum
CCAGGTGAACCGGGACTAATGCCTTAGCCGCACGAATGGCCACCTACCTGTATATTTTGTCCAGTTTAGAAGAGCTCTGATGAACAGAACAGATGACACATTCCTTCAAGCCTTTGCCTCAGATCTGTGTGATAAGTTTCTGCATCATGCAGCAATTAAGCACCCTATAGTGCGTGCCATATTTATATGCGGTGTTCAGCAAGCGTGCAGGGCGCACGACATCTATGACCCTGACGCAGGGTACAAGCAGGTCCTCAAAAGTTTAGCAATCCCTGGTTTCAACCTGGTAGATGCGATAGCCAACTCTGGGATATATATTCTCCAAGAGGTTCTTGATTACCAGAAGCGGCAGGCATCCAGAAATGCTGATAAAGATGGAGGGCGTCAGGTCAGAATACTTCGCCCAGATGGCACGTTTTGGATTTGGGAGAACAAAGCTGCCTTCAGGCGCTACCTGCTGACGGATAATGTGAATGTTACTGCAAATAACTGTCTATCCTATATTGACACCGAGAGGCATCTTATTGTCCACGGGCCAGACTATTCAAAGGAGGATAAGGACTACAAAGAGGCGGCAGATAATGATGGAGTTCAATTTTGGAAGGTGGAGGGTAACCAGTGGGACATCAATAGGCCGAGAAAACAGAAGCTGGACACATTCGAGGTCATGGAGCTTGTGGTTGCGTCTGTTTCAGAGGAGATCATGCCTCTGATGATCTCTGAGCTGCTTGATCAATCTGCTATGACTGGAAAGTAGGTACCGGTGTACTTTTGTTTGTACCTTATTGAAATCAATTTATGCTGTGTTGTACTAACTACGTTTGATTGTTGATGCTTTCCAGGCTGAAGGCTGTCTGGGAATTGTACAAGAACAGTGGGTTTGAGCTCTCGAATATGGACGTGCAAAATATGCTGGCGCTGGTTGGCCTCAGTAGGGAAGCAGAGGAAGAAGACGACCATTGATAGGTTGCTGCTGCATGAACTTCCAAGTTGGTTCCACAATTTGGATGATTGACATTCTGAATGAACCCGTCTTTCACAGCAGTCCACGAAATGACATTTTGTGGTCCAGTGAAAGCATTGGATCATGTAGCCACCTTAGTGCCTGTAGGAATTTATGTTAATTAACTGGTGAAACAAGCTGTTGTCTCTTGCCTGGGCTGATGTAACTTTTCGAGTAGATGATTTTTCATATAAAAAACTTTTTCATCCGATTTCGTATGCAAAAGTTATGCCCATTTTAAGAAATTCCAGACAGATTTTGCAAATAAAGTCGAAATTCATATTTGTTAATTTTCCCAACAACTAGACCACATATCACATGGGAAATTTATTTTATTTTATTTTTTTGACATTTCCATCATTTTCTTTTGTTTTTTCTAAAACTGAACAGGCGGTCCACAGGGGGGGGGGTAGAGTTTGATGGGCCCTTTAGTACCGGTTCGTGCCATGAACCGGTACTAATGCCTCAAAGGCCATTAGTACCGGTTGGTGGCACCAACCGGGACCAAAGGACTAACCTTTAGTCCCGGTTGGT
>NC_057808.1:434268404-434269868 GCF_018294505.1 Triticum aestivum
TTGGTGCCACCAACCGGTACTAATGGGCATCACACCCTTTAGTCCCGGTTCGTGGCACCAACCGGGACTAAAGGGCCCAGGTGAACCGGGACTAATGCCTTAGCCGCAGGAATGGCCACCTACCTGTATGGCCACCTACCTGTATATTTTGTCCAGTTTAGAAGAGCTCTGATGAACACAATAGATGACACATTCCTTCAAGCCTTTGCCTCAGATCTGTATGATAAGTCTCTGCATCATCCAGCAATTAAGCACCCTATAGTGCATGCCATATTTATATGCGGTGTTCAGCAAGCGTGCAGGGTGCACGACCTCTATGACCCTGACGCAGGGTACAAGCAGGTCCTCAAAAGGTTAGAAATCCCTGGTTTCAACCTGGTAGATGCGATAGCCAACTCTGGGATAGATATTCTCCAAGAGGTTCTTGATTACCAAAAGCGGCAGGCATCCAGAAATGCTGATAAAGATGGAGCGCGTCAGGTCAGAATACTTCGCCCAGATGGCACGTTTTGGATTTGGGAGAACAATGCTGCCTTCAGGCGCTACCTGCTGACGGATAATGTGAATGTTACTACAAATAACTGTCTATCCTATATTGACACCGAGAGGCATCTTATTGTCCACGGCCCAGACTATTCAAAGGAGGATAAGGACTACAAAGAGGCGGCAGATAATGATGGGGTTCAATATTGGAAGGTGGAGGGTAACCAGTGGGACAGCAATAGGCCGAGAAAACAGAAGCTGGACACATTCGAGGTCATGGAGCTTGTGGTTGCGTCTGTTTCAGAGGACATCATGCCTCTGATGATCTCTGAGCTGCTTGATCAATCTGCTATGACTGGAAAGTAGGTACTGGTGTACTTCTGTTTGTACCTTATTGAAATCAATTTATGCTCTGTTGTACTAACTACGTTTGATGGTTGATGCTTTACAGGCTGAAGGCTGTCTGGGAATTGTACAAGAACAGTGGGTTTGAGCTCTCGAATATGGACGTGCAAAATATGCTGGCGCTGGTTGGCCTCAATAGGGAAGCAGAGGAAGAAGATGACCATTGATAGGTTGCTGCTGCATGAACTTCCAAGTTGGTTCCACAATTTGGATGATCGACATTCTGAATGAACCCGTCTTTCACAGCAGTCCACGAAATGACATTTTGAGGTCCAGTGAAAGCATTGGATCATGTAGCCACCTTAGTGCCTGTAGGAATTTATGTTAATTAACTGGTGAAACAAGCTGTTGTCTCTTGCCTGGGCTGATGTAACTTTTCGAGTAGATGATTTTTCATATAAAAAACTTTTTCATCCGAGTTCGTATGCAAAAGTTATGCCCATTTTAAGAAATTCCAGAGAGATTTTGCAAATAAAGTCGAAATTCATATTTGTTAATTTTCCCAACAACTAGACCACATATCACATGGGAAACTTATTTTATTTTATTATTTTGACATTTCCATCATTTTCTTTT
>NC_057808.1:434270193-434278027 GCF_018294505.1 Triticum aestivum
CGGGACCAAAGGACTAACCTTTAGTCCCGGTTGGTGCCACCAACCGGTACTAATGGGCATCACACCCTTTAGTCCCGGTTCGTGGCACCAACCGGGACTAAAGGGCCTAGGTGAACCGGGACTAATGCCTTAGCCGCACGAATGGCCACCTACCTGTATGGCCACCTACCTGTATATTTTTTCCAGTTTAGAAGAGCTCTGATGAACACAACAGATGACACATTCCTTCAAGCCTTTGCCTCGGATCTGTATGATAAGTTTCTGCATCATGCAGCAATTAAGCACCCTATAGCGCGTGCCATATTTATATGCGGTGTTCAGCAAGCGTGCAGGGCGCACGACATCTATGACCCTGACGCAGCGTACAAGCAGGTCCTCAAAAGGTTAGCAATCCCTGGTTTCAACCTGGTAGATGCGATAGCCAACTCTGGGATAGATATTCTCCAAGAGGTTCTTGATTACCAGAAGCGGCAGGCATCCAGAACTGCTGATAAAGATGGAGCGCGTCAGGTCAGAATACTTCGCCCAGATGGCACGTTTTAGATTTGGGAGAACAAAGCTGCCTTCAGGCGCTACCTGCTGACGGATAATGTGAATGTTAGTGCAAATAACTGTCTATCCTATATTGACACCGAGAGGCATCTTATTGTCCACGGCCCAGACTATTAGAAGGAGGATAAGGACTACAAAGAGACGGCAGATAATGATGGGGTTCAATATTGGAAGGTGGAGGGTAACCAGTGGGACAACAATAGGCCGAGAAAACAGAGGCTGGACACATTCGAGGTCATGGAGCTTGTGGTTGCGTCTGTTTCAGAGGAGATCATGCCTTTGATGATCTCTGAGCTGCTTGATCAATCTGCTATGACTGGAAAGTAGGTACCGGTGTACTTCTGTTTGTACCTTATTGAAATCAATTTATGCTCTGTTGTACTAACTACGTTTGATGGTTGATG
This sequence comes from Triticum aestivum, assembly GCF_018294505.1. NCBI lineage: Eukaryota > Viridiplantae > Streptophyta > Magnoliopsida > Poales > Poaceae > Triticum > Triticum aestivum. The sequence goes on from NC_057808.1 coordinate 434,271,150, forward strand.
CTTTACAGGCTGAAGGCTGTCTGGGAATTGTACAAGCACAGTGGGTTTGAGCTCTCGAATATGGACGTGCAAAATATGCTGGCGCTGGTTGGCCTCAGTAGGGAAGAAGAGGAAGAAGACGACCATTGATAGGTTGCTGCTGCATGAACTTCCAAGTTGGTTCCACAATTTGGATGATCGACATTCTGAATGAACCCGTTTTTCACAGCTGTCCACGAAATGACATTTTGAGGTCCAGTGAAAGCATTGGATCATGTAGCCACCTTAGTGCCTGTAGAAATTTATGTTAATTAACTGTTGAAACAAGCTATTGTCTCTTGCCTGGGCTGATGTAACTTTTCGAGTAGATGATTTTTCATATAAAAAACTTTTTCATCCGAGTTCGTATGCAAAAGTTATGCCCATTTTATGAAATTCCAGAGAGATTTTGCAAATAAAGTCGAAATTCATATTTGTTAGTTTTCCCAACAACTAGACCACATATCACATGGGAAAATTATTATTTTTTTATTTTTTGACATTTCCATCATTTTCTTTTGTTTTTTCTAAAACTGAAAAGGCGGTCCACAGGGGGGGGGTAGAGTTCGATGGGCCCTTTAGTACCGGTTCGTGCCATGAACCGGTACTAATGCCTCAAAGCCCATTAGTACCGGTTGGTGGCACCAACCGGGACCAAAGGACTAACCTTCAGTCCCGGTTGGTGCCACCAACCGGTACTAATGGGCATCGCACCCTTTAGTCCCGGTTCGTGGCACCAACCGGGACTAAAGGGCCCAGGTGAACCGGGACTAATGCCTTAGCCGCACGAATGGCCACCTACCTGTATGGCCACCTACCAGTATATTTTGTCCAGTTTAGAAGAGCTCTGATGAACACAACAGATGACACATTCCTTCAAGCCTTTGCCTCAGATCTGTATGATAAGTTTCTACATCATGCAGCAATTAAGCACCCTATAGTGCATGCCATATTTATATGCGGTGTTTAGCAAGCGTGCAGGGCGCACGACATGTATCACCCTGATGCAGGGTACAAGCAGGTCCTCAAAAGGATAGCAATCCCTGGTTTCAACCTAATAGATGCGATAGCCAACTCTGGGATAGATATTCTCCAAGAGGTTCTTGATTACGAGAAGCGGCAGGCATCCAGAAATGCTGATAAAGATGGAGCGCGTCAGGTCAGAATACTTTGCCCAGATGGCACGTTTTGGATTTGGGAGAACAAAGCTGCCTTCAGGCGCTACCTGCTGACGGATAATGTGAATGTTACTGCAAATAACTGTCTATCCTATATTGACACCGAGAGGCATCTTATTGTCCACGGCCCAGACTATTCAAAGGAGGATAAGGACTACAAAGAGGCGGCAGATAATGATGGGGTTTAATATTGGAAGGTGGAGGGTAACCAGTGGGACATCAATAGGCCGAGAAAACAGAAGCTGGACGCATTCGAGGTCATGGAGCTTATGGTTATGTCTGTTTCAGAGGAGACCATGCCTCTGATGATCTCTGAGCTGCTTGATCAATCTGCTATGACTTGGAAAGTAGGTACCGGTGTACTTCTGTTTGTCCCTTATTGAAATCAATTTATGCTCTGTTGTACTAACTACGTTTGATGGTTGATGCTTTACAGGCTGAAGGCTATCTGGGAATTGTACAAGAACAGTGGGTTTGAGCTCTCGAATATGGACGTGCAAAATATGCTGGCGCTGGTTGGCCTCAGTAGGGAAGCAGAGGAAGAAGACGACCATTGATAGGTTGCTGCTGCATGAACTTCCAAGTTGGTTCCACAATTTGGATGATCGACATTCTGAATGAACCCGTCTTTCACAGCAGTCCACGAAATGACATTTTGAGGTCCAGTGAAAGCATTGGATCATGTAGCCACCTTAGTGCCTGTAGGAATTTATGTTAATTAACTGGTGAAACAAGCTGTTGTCTCTTGCCTGGGCTGATGTAACTATTCGAGTAGATGATTTTTCATATAAAAAACTTCTTCATCCGAGTTCGTATGCAAAAGTTATGCCCATTTTAAGAAATTCCAGAGAGATTTTGCAAATAAAGTCGAAATTCATATTTGTTAATTTTCCCAACAACTAGACCACATATCACATGGGAAACTTATTTTATTTTTTTGACATTTCCATCATTTTCTTTTGTTTTTTCTAAAACTGAAAAGGCGGTCCATAGGGGGGGGGGGTAGAGTTCGATGGGCCCTTTAGTACCGGTTCGTGGCATGAACCGGTACTAATGCCTCAAAGCCCATTTGTACCGGTTGGTGGCACCAACCGGGACCAAAGGACTAACCTTTAGTCCCGGTTGGTGCCACCAACCGGTACTAATGGGCATCGCACCCTTTAGTCCCGGTTCGTGGCACCAACCGGGACTAAAGGGCCCAGGTGAACCGGGACTAATGCCTTAGCCGCACGAATGGCCACCTACCTGTATGGCCACCTACCAGTATATTTTCTCCAGTTTATAAGAGCTCTGATGAACACAACAGATGACAGATTCCTTCAAGCCTTTGCCTCAGATCTGTATGATAAGTTTCTGCATCATGCAGCAATTAAGCACCCTATAGTGCGTGCCATATTTATATGCGGTGTTCAGCAAGCGTGCAGGGCGCACGACATGTATCACCCTGACGCAGGGTACAAGCAGGTCCTCAAAAGGTTAGCAATCCCTGGTTTCAACCTAATAGATGCGATAGCCAACTCTGGGATAGATATTCTCCAAGAGGTTCTTGATTACGAGAAGCGGCAGGCATCCAGAAATGCTGATAAAGATGGAGCGCGTCAGGTCAGAATACTTTGCCCAGATGGCACGTTTTGGATTTGGGAGAACAAAGCTGCCTTCAGGCGCTACCTGCTGACGGATAATGTGAATGTTACTGCAAATAACTGTCTATCCTATATTGACACCGAGAGGCATCTTATTGTCCACGGCCCAGACTATTCAAAGGAGTATAAGGACTACAAAGAGGCGGCAGATAATGATGGGGTTCAATATTGGAAGGGGAGGGTAACCAGTGGGACAGCAATAGGCCGAGAAAACAGAAGCTGGACACATTCGAGGTCATGGAGCTTATGGTTGCGTCTGTTTCAGAGGAGATCATGCCTCTGATGATCTCTGAGCTGCTTGATCAATCTGCTATGACTGGAAAGTAGGTACCGGTGTACTTCTGTTTGTACCTTATTGAAATCAATTTATGCTCTGTTGTACTAACTACGTTTGATGGTTGATGCTTTATAGGCTGAAGGCTGTCTTGGAATTGTACAAGAACAGTGGGTTTGAGCTCTCGAATATGGACGTGCAAAATATGCTGGCGCTGGTTGGCCTCAGTAGGGAAGCAGAGGAAGAAGACGACCATTGATAGGTTGTTGCTGCATGAACTTCCTAGTTGGTTCCACAATTTGGATGATCGACATTCTGAATGAACCCGTCTTTCACAGCAGTCCACGAAATGACATTTTGAGGTCCAGTGAAAGCATTGGATCATGTAGCCACCTTAGTGCTTGTAGGAATTTATGTTAATTAACTAGTGAAACAAGCTGTTGTCTCTTGCCTGGGCTGATGTAACTTTTCGAGTAGATGATTTTTCATATAAAAAACTTTTTCATCCGAGTTCGTATGCAAAAGTTATGCCCATTTTAAGAAATTCCAGAGAGATTTTGCAAATAAAGTCGAAATTCATATTTGTTAATTTTTCCAACAACTAGACCACATATCACATGGGAAACTTATTTTATTTTATTTTTTTGACATTTCCATCATTTTCTTTTGTTTTTTCCAAAACTGAAAAGGCGGTCCACAGGGGGGGTAGAGTTTGATGGGCCCTTTAGTACCGGTTCATGCCATGAACCGGTACTAATGCCTCAAAGCCCATTAGTACCGGTTGGTGGCACCAACCGGGACCAAAGGACTAACCTTTAGACCCGGTTGGTGCCACCAACCGGTACTAATGGGCATCGCACCCTTTAGTCCCGGTTCGTGGCACCAACCGGGACTAAAGGGCCCAGGTGAGCCGGGACTAATGCCTTAGCCGCACGAATGGCCACCTATCTGTATGGCCACCTACCTGTATATTTTGTCCAGTTTAGAAGAGCTCTGATGAACACAACAGATGACACATTCCTTCAAGCCTTTGCCTCAGATCTGTATGATAAGTTTCTGCATCATCCAGCAATTAAGCACCCTCTAGTGCGTGCCATATTTATATGCGGTGTTCAGCAAGCGTGCAGGGCGCATGACATCTATAACCCTGATGCAGGGTACAAGCAGGTCCTCAAAAGGTTAGCAATCCCTGGTTTCAACCTGGTAGATGCGATAGCCAACTCTGGGATAGATATTCTCCAAGAGGTTTTTGATTACCAGAAGCGGCAGGCATCCAGAAATGCTGATAAAGATGGAGCGCGTCAGGTCAGAATACTTCGCCCATATGGCACGTTTTGGATTTGGGAGAACAAAGCTGCCTTCAGGCGCTACCTGCTGACGGATAATGTGAATGTTACTGCAAATAACTGTCTATCCTATATTGACACCGAGAGGCATCTTATTGTCCACGGCCCAGACTATTCAAATGAGGATAAGGACTACAAAGAGGCGGCAGATAATGATCGGGTTCAATATTGGAAGGTGGAGGGTAACCAGTGGGACAGCAATAGGCCGAGAAAACAGAAGCTGGACACATTCGAGGTCATGGAGCTTATGGTTGCGTCTGTTTCAGAGGAGATCATGCCTCTGATGATCTCTGAGCTGCTTGATCAATCTGCTATGACTCGAAAGTAGGTACCGGTGTACTTCTGTTTGTACCTTATTGAAATCAATTTATGCTCTGTTGTACTAACTACGTTTGATGGTTGATGCTTTACAGGCTGAAGGCTGTCTGGGAATTGTACAAGAACAGTGGGTTTGAGCTCTCGAATATGGACGTGCAAATTATGCTGGCGCTGGTTGGCCTCAGTAGGGAAGCAGAGGAAGAAGACGACCATTGATAGGTTGTTGCTGCATGAACTTCCTAGTTGGTTCCACAATTTGGATGATCGACATTCTGAATGAACCCGTCTTTCACAGCAGTCCACGAAATGACATTTTGAGGTCCAGTGAAAGCATTGGATCATGTAGCCACCTTAGGGCTTGTTGGAATTTATGTTAATTAACTGGCGAAACAAGCTGTTGTCTCTTGCCTGGGCTGATGTAACTTTTCGAGTAGATGATTTTTCATATAAAAAACTTTTTCATCCGAGTTCGTATGCAAAAGTTATGCCCATTTTAAGAAATTCCAAAGAGATTTTGCAAATAAAGTCGAAATTCATATTTGTTAATTTTCCCAACAACTAGACCACATATCACATGGGAAACTTATTTTATTTTATTTTTTTGACATTTCCATCATTTTCTTTTGTTTTTTCTAAAACTGAAAAGGCGGTCCACCGGGGGGGGGTAGAGTTTGATGGGCCCTTTAGTACCGGCTCATGCCATGAACCGGCACTAATGCCTCAAAGCCCATTAGTACCGGTTGGTGGCACCAACCGGGACCAAAGGACTAACCTTTCGACCCGGTTGGTGCCACCAACCGGTACTAATGGGCATCGCACCCTTTAGTCCCGGTTCGTGGCAAAAACCGGGACTAAAGGGCCCAGGTGAACCGGGACTAATGCCTTAGCCGCACGAATGGCCACCTACCTGTATGGCCACCTAACAGTATATTTTGTCCAGTTTAGAAGAGCTCTGATGAACACAACAGATGACACATTCCTTCAAGCCTTTGCCTCAGATCTGTATGATAAGTTTCTGCATCATCCAGCAATTAAGCACCCTCTAGTGCGTGCCATATTTATATCCGGTGTTCAGCAAGCTTGCAGGGCGCACGACATCTATAACCCTGACGCAGGGTACAAGCAGGTCCTCAAAAGGTTAGCAATCCCTGGTTTCAACCTAATAGATGCGATAGCCAACTCTGGGATAGATATTCTCCAAGAGGTTCTTGATTACCAGAAGCGGCAGGCATCCAGAAATGCTGATAAAGATGGAGCGCGTCAGGTCAGAATACTTCGCCCAGATGGCATGTTTTGGATTTGGGAGAACAAAGCTGCCTTCAGGCGCTACCTGTTGACGGATAATGTGAATGTTACTGCAAATAACTGTCTATCCTATATTGACACCGAGAGGCATCTTATTGTCCACGGCCCAGACTATTCAAAGGAGTATAAGGACTACAAAGAGGCGGCAGATAATGATGGGGTTCAATATTGGAAGGTGGAGGGTAACCAGTGGGACAGCAATAGGCCGAGCAAACAGAAGCTGGACACATTCGAGGTCATGGAGCTTATGGTTGCGTCTGTTTCAGAGGAGATCATGCCTCTGATGATCTCTGAGCTGCTTGATCAATCTGCTATGACTGGAAAGTAGGTACCGGTGTACTTCTGTTTGTACCTTATTGAAATCAATTTATGCTCTGTTGTACTAACTACGTTTGATGGTTGATGCTTTACAGGCTGAAGGCTGTCTGGGAATTGTACAAGAACAGTGGGTTTGAGCTCTCGAATATGGACGTGCAAAATATGCTGGCGCTGGTTGGCCTCAGTAGGGAAGCAGAGGAAGAAGACGACCATTGATAGGTTGTTGCTGCATGAACTTCCTAGTTGGTTCCACAATTTGGATGATCGACATTCTGAATGAACCCGTCTTTCACAGCAGTCCACGAAATGACATTTTGAGGTCCAGTGAAAGCATTGGATCATGTAGCCACCTTAGTGCCTGTAGGAATTTATGTTAATTAACTGGTGAAACAAGCTGTTGTCTCTTGCCTGGGCTGATGTAACTTTTCGAGTAGATGATTTTTTTGACATTTCCATAATTTTCTGTTGTTTTTTCTAA
>NC_057808.1:434278600-434280133 GCF_018294505.1 Triticum aestivum
ACCGGTTGGTGGCACCAACCGGGACCAAAGGACTAACCTTTAGACCCGGTTGGTGCCACCAACCGGTACTAATGGGCATCGCACCCTTTAGTCCCGGTTCGTGGCACCAACCGGGACTAAAGGGCCCAGGTGAACCGGGACTAATGCCTTAGCCGCACGAATGGCCACCTATCTGTATGGCCACCTACCTGTATATTTTGTCCAGTTTAGAAGAGCTCTGATGAACACAACAGATGACACATTCCTTCAAGCCTTTGCCTCAGATCTGTATGATAAGTTTCTGCATCATCCAGCAATTAAGCACCCTCTAGTGCGTGCCATATTTATATGCGGTGTTCAGCAAGCGTGCAGGGCGCACGACATCTATAACCCTGACGTAGGGTACAAGCAGGTCCTCAAAAGGTTAGCAATCCCTGGTTTCAACCTGGTAGATGCGATAGCCAACTCTGGGATAGATATTCTCCAAGAGGTTCTTGATTACCAGAAGCGAAAGGCATCCAAAAATGCTGATAAAGATGGAGCGCGTCAGGTCAGAATACTTCGCCCAGATGGCACTTTTGGATTTGGGAGAACAAAGCTGCCTTCAGGCGCTACCTGCTGACGGATAATGTGAATGTTACTGCAAATAACTGTCTATCCTATATTGACACCGAGAGGCATCTTATTGTCCACGGCCCAGACTATTCAGAGGAGGATAAGGACAACAAAGAGGCGGCAGATAATGATGGGGTTCAATATTGGAAGGTGGAGGGTGACCAGTGGGATAGCAATAGGCCGAGAAAACAGAAGCTGGACACATTCGAGGTCATGGAGCTTATGGTCGCGTCTGTTGCAGAGGAGATCATGCCTCTGATGATCTCTGAGCTGCTTGATCAATCTGCTATGACTCGAAAGTAGGTACCGGTGTACTTCTGTTTGTACCTTATTGAAATCAATTTATGCTCTGTTGTACTAACTACGTTTGATGGTTGATGCTTTACAGGCTGAAGGCTGTCTGGGAATTGTACAAGAACAGTGGGTTTGAGCTCTCGAATATGGTCGTGCAAAATATGCTGGTGCTGGTTGGCCTCAGTAGGGAAGCAGAGGAAGAAGACGACCATTGATAGGTTGCTGCTGCATGAACTTCCAAGTTGGTTCCACAATTGGATGATCGACATTCTGAATGAACCCGTCTTTCACAGCTGTCCACGAAATGACATTTTGAGGTCCAGTGAAAGCATTGGATCATGTAGCCACCTTAGTGCCTGTAGGAACTTATGTTAATTAACTGGTGAAACAAGCTGTTGTCTCTTGCCTGGGCTGACGTAACTTTTCGAGTAGATGATTTTTCATATAAAAAACTTTTTCATCCGAGTTCGTATGCAAAAGTTATGCCCATTTTAAGAAATTCCAGAGAGATTTTGCAAATAAAGTCGAAATTCATATTTGTTAATTTTCCCAACAACTAGACCACATATCACATGGGAAACTTATTTTATTTTATTTTTTTGACATTTCCATCATTTTCTTTTGTTTTTTCTAAAACTGAAAAGG
>NC_057808.1:434280361-434289597 GCF_018294505.1 Triticum aestivum
GGTTCGTGCCATGAACCGGTACTAATGCCTCAAAGCCCATTTTTACCGGTTAGTGGCACCAACCGGGACCAAAGGACTAACCTTTAGTCCTGGTTGGTGCCACCAACCGGTACTAATGGGCATCGCACCCTTTAGTCCCGGTTCGTGGCACCAACCGGGACTAAAGGGCCCAGGTGAACCGGGACTAATGCCTTAGCCGCACGAATGGCCACCTACCTGTATGGCCACCTACCTGTATATTTTGTCCAGTTTAGAAGAGCCCTGATGAACACAACAGATGACACATTCCTTCAAGCCTTTGCCTCAGATCTGTATGATAAGTTTCTGCATCACGCAGCAATTAAGCACCCTCTAGTGCGTGCCATATTTATATGCGGTGTTGAGCAAGCATGCAGGGCGCACGACATCTATGACCCTGACGCAGGGTACAAGCAGGTCCTCAAAAGGTTAGCAATCCCTGGTTTCAACCTGGTAGATGCGATAGCCAACTCTGGGATAGATATTCTCCAAGAGGTTCTTGATTACCAGAAGCGGCAGGCATCCAGAAATGCTGATAAAGATGGAGCGCGTCAGGTCAGAATACTTCGCCCAGATGGCACGTTTTGCATTTGGGAGAACAATGCTGCCTTCAGGCGCTACCTGCTGACGGATAATGTGAATGTTACTGCAAATAACTGTCTATCCTATATTGACACCGAGAGGCATCTTATTGTCCACGGCCCAGACTATTCAAAGGAGGATAAGGACTACAAAGAGGCGGCAGATAATGATGGGGTTCAATATTGGAAGGTGGAGGGTAACCAGTGGGACAGCAATAGGCCGAGAAAACAGAAGCTGGACAGATTCGAGGTCATGGAGCTTATGGTTGCGTCTGTTTAAGAGGAGATCATGCCTCTGATGATCTCTGAGCTGCTTGATCAATCTGCTATGACTGGAAAGTAGGTACCGGTGTACTTCTGTTTGTATCTTATTGAAATCAATTTATGCTCTGTTGTACTAACTACGTTTGATGGTTGATGCTTTACAGGCTGAAGGCTGTCTGGGAATTGTACAAGAACAGTGGGTTTGAGCTCTCGAATATGGACGTGCAAAATATGCTGGCGCTGGTTGGCCTCAGTAGGGAAGCAGAGGAAGAAGACGACCGTTGATAGGTTGCTGCTGCATGAACTTCCAAGTTGGTTCCACAATTGGATGATCGACATTCTGAATGAACCCGTCTTTCACAGCAGTCCACGAAATGACATTTTGAGGTCCAGTGAAAGCAATGGATCATGTAGCCACCTTAGTGCCTGTAGGAATTTATGTTAATTAACTGGTGAAACAAGCTGTTGTCTCTTGCCTGGGCTGATGTAACTTTTCGAGTAGATGATTTTTCATATAGAAAACTTTTTAATCCGAGTTCGTATGCAAAAGTTATGCCCATTTTAAGAAATTCCAGAGAGATTTTGCAAATAAAGTCGAAATTCATATTTGTTAATTTTCCCAACAACTAGACCACATATCACATGGGAAACTTTTTTTTGACATTTCCATCATTTTCTTTTGTTTTTTCTAAAACTGAAAAGGCGGTCCATGGGGGGGGTAGAGTTTGATGGGCCCTTTAGTACCGGTTCGTGCCATGAACCGGTACTAATGCCTCAACGCCCATTAGTACCGGTTGGTGGCACCAAACGGGACCAAAGGACTAACCTATAGTCCCGGTTGGTGCCACCCACCGGTACTAATGGGCATCGCACCCTTTAGTCCCGGTTCGTGGCACCAACCGGGACTAAAGGGCCCAGGTGAACCGGGACTAATGCCTTAGCCGCACGAATGGCCACCTACCTGTATATTTTGTCCAGTTTAGAAGAGCTCTGATGAACACAACAGATGACACATTCCTCAAGCCTTTGCCTCAGATCTGTATGATAAGTTTCTGCATCATGCAGCAATTAAGCACCCTATAGTGCGTGCCATATTTATATGCGGTGTTCAGCAAGCGTGCAGGGCAAACGACATCTATGACCCTGACGCAGGGTACAAGCAGGTCCTCAAAAGGTTAGCAATCCCTGGTTTCAACCTGGTAGATGCGATAGCCAACTCTGGGATAGATATTCTCCAAGAGGTTCTTGATTACCAGAAGCGGCAGGCATCCAGAAATGCTGATAAAGATGGAGCGCGTCAGGTCAGAATACTTCGCCCAGATGGCACGTTTTGGATTTGGGAGAACAAAGCTGCCTTCAGGCGCTACCTGCTGACGGATAATGTGAATGTTACTGCAAATAACTGTCTATCCTATATTGACACCGAGAGGCATCTTATTGTCCACGGCCCAGACTATTCAAAGGAGGATAAGGACTACAAAGAGGCGGCAGATAATGATGGGGTTCAATATTGGAAGGTGGAGGGTAACCAGTGGGACAGCAATAGGCCGAGAAAACAGAAGCTGGACAGATTCGAGGTCATGCAGCTTATGGTTGCGTCTGTTTCAGAGGAGATCATGCCTCTGATGATCTCTGAGCTGCTTGATCAATCTGCTATGACTGGAAAGTAGGTACCGGTGTACTTCTGTTTGTACCTTATTGAAATCAATTTATGCTCTGTTGTACTAACTACGTTTGATGGTTGATGCTTTACAGGCTGAAGGCTGTCTGGGAATTGTACAAGAACAGTGGGTTTGAGCTCTCGAATATGGACGTGCAAAATATGATGGCGCTGGTTGGCCTAAGTAGGGAAGCAGAGGAAGAAGACGCCCATTGATAGGTTGCTGCTGCATGAACTTCCAAGTTGGTTCCACAATTGGATGATCGACATTCTGAATGAACCCGTCTTTCACAGCAGTCCACGAAATGACATTTTGAGGTCCAGTGAAAGCAATGGATCATGTAGCCACCTTAGTGCCTGTAGGAATTTATGTTAGTTAACTGGTGAAACAAGCTGTTGTCTCTTGCCTGGGCTGATGTAACTTTTCGAGTAGATGATTTTTCATATAGAAAACTTTTTCATCTGAGTTCGTATGCAAAAGTTATGCCCATTTTAAGAAATTCCAGAGAGATTTTGCAAATAAAGTCGAAATTCATATTTGTTAATTTTCCCAACAACTAGACCACATATCACATGGGAAACTTTTTTTTTGACATTTCCATCATTTTCTTTTGTTTTTTCTAAAACTGAAAAGGCGGTCCACAGGGGGGGGTAGAGTTTGATGGGCCCTTTAGTACCGGTTCGTGCCATGAACCGGTACTAATGCCTCAAAGCCCATTAGTACCGGTTGGTGGCACCAAACGGGACCAAAGGACTAACCTTTAGTCCCGGTTGGTGCCACCAACCGGTACTAATGGGCATCGCACACTTTAGTCCCGGTTCGTGGCACCAACCGGGACTAAAGGGCCCAGGTGAACCGGGACTAATGCCTTAGCCGCACGAATGGCCACCTACCTGTATATTTTGTCCAGTTTAGAAGAGCTCTGATGAACACAACAGATGACACATTCCTCAAGCCTTTGCCTCAGATCTGTATGATAAGTTTCTGCATCATGCAGCAATTAAGCACCCTATAGTGCGTGCCATATTTATATGCGGTGTTCAGCAAGCGTGCAGGGCAAACGACATCTATGACCCTGACGCAGGGTACAAGCAGGTCCTCAAAAGGTTAGCAATCCCTGGTTTCAACCTGGTAGATGCGATAGCCAACTCTGGGATAGATATTCTCCAAGAGGTTCTTGATTACCAGAAGCGGCAGGCATCCAGAAATGCTGATAAAGATGGAGCGCGTCAGGTCAGAATACTTCGCCCAGATGGCACGTTTTGGATTTGGGAGAACAAAGCTGCCTTCAGGCGCTACCTGCTGACGGATAATGTGAATGTTACTGCAAATAACTGTCTATCCTATATTGACACCGAGAGGCATCTTATTGTCCACGGCCCAGACTATTCAAAGGAGGATAAGGACTACAAAGAGGTGGCAGATAATGATGGGGTTCAATATTGGAAGGTGGAGGGTAACCAGTGGGACAGCAATAGGCCGAGAAAACAGAAGCTGGACACATTCGAGGTCATGGAGCTTATGGTTGCGTCTGTTTCAGAGGAGATCATGCCTCTGATGATCTCTGAGCTGCTTGATCAATCTGCTATGACTGGAAAGTAGGTACCGGTGTACTTCTGTTTGTACCTTATTGAAATCAATTTATGCTCTGTTGTACTAACTACGTTTGATGGTTGATGCTTTACAGGCTGAAGGCTGTCTGGGAATTGTACAAGAACAGTGGGTTTGAGCTCTCGAATATGGACGTGCAAAATATGATGGCGCTGGTTGGCCTAAGTAGGGAAGCAGAGGAAGAAGACGCCCATTGATAGGTTGCTGTTGCATGAACTTCCAAGTTGGTTCCACAATTGGATGATCAACATTCTGAATGAACCCGTCTTTCACAGCAGTCCACGAAATGACATTTTGAGGTCCAGTGAAAGCAATGGATCATGTAGCCACCTTAGTGCCTGTAGGAATTTATGTTAGTTAACTGGTGAAACAAGCTGTTGTCTCTTGCCTGGGCTGATGTAACTTTTCGAGTAGATGATTTTTCATATAGAAAACTTTTTCATCCGAGTTCGTATGCAAAAGTTATGCCCATTTTAAGAAATTCCAGAGAGATTTTGCAAATAAAGTCGAAATTCATATTTGTTAATTTTCCCAACAACTAGACCACATATCACATGGGAAACTTTTTTTTTGACATTTCCATCATTTTCTTTTGTTTTTTCTAAAACTGAAAAGGCGGTCCATGGGGGGGGTAGAGTTCGATGGGCCCTTTAGTACCGGTTCGTGCCATGAACCGGTACTAATGCCTCAAAGCCCATTAGTACCGGTTGGTGGCACCAACCGGGACCAAAGGACTAACCTTTAGTCCCTGTTGGTGCCACCAACCGGTACTAATGGGCATCGCACACTTTAGTCCCGGTTCGTGGCACCAACCGGGACTAAAGGGCCCAGGTGAACCGGGACTAATGCCTTAGCCGCACGAATGGCCACCTACCTGTATATTTTGTCTAGTTTAGAAGAGCTCTGATGAACACAACAGATGACACATTCCTTCAAGCCTTTGCCTCAGATCTGTATGATAAGTTTCTGCATCATGCAGCAATTAAGCACCCTATAGTGCGTGCCATATTTATATGCGGTGTTCAGCAAGCGTGCAGGGCGCACGACATCTATGACCCTGACGCAGGGTACAAGCAGGTCCTCAAAAGGTTAGCAATCCCTGGTTTCAACCTGGTAGATGCGATAGCCAACTCTGGGATAGATATTCTCCAAGAGGTTCTTGATTACCAGAAGCGGCAGGCATCCAGAAATGCTGATAAAGATGGAGCACGTCAGGTCAGAATACTTCGCCCAGATGGCACGTTTTGGATTTGGGAGAACAAAGCTGCCTTCAGGCGCTACCTGCTAACGGATAATGTGAATGTTATTGCAAATAACTGTCTATCCTATATTGACACCGAGAGGCATCTTATTGTCCACGGCCCAGACTATTCAAAGGAGGATAAGGACTACAAAGAGGCGGCAGATAATGATGGGGTTCAATATTGGAAGGTGGAGGGTAACCAGTGGGACAGCAATAGGCCGAGAAAACAGAAGCTGGACACATTCGAGGTCATGGAGCTTATGGTTGCGTCTGTTTCAGAGGAGATCATGCCTCTGATGATCTCTGAGCTGCTTGATCAATCTGCTATGACTGGAAAGTAGGTACCGGTGTACTTCTGTTTGTACCTTATTGAAATCAATTTATGCTCTGTTGTACTAACTACGTTTGATGGTTGATGCTTTACAGGCTGAAGGCTGTCTGGGAATTGTACAAGAACAGTGGGTTTGAGCTCTCGAATATGGACGTGCAAAATATGCTGGCCCTGGTTGGCCTCAGTAGGGAAGCAGAGGAAGAAGACGACCATTGATAGGTTGCTGCTGCATGAACTTCCAAGTTGGTTCCACAATTGGATGATCGACATTCTGAATGAACCCGTCTTTCACAGCAGTCCACGAAATGACATTTTGAGGTCCAGTGAAAGCAATGGATCATGTAGCCACCTTAGTGCCTGTAGGAACTTATGTTAATTAACTGGTGAAACAAGCTGTTGTCTCTTGCCTGGGCTGATGTGACTTTTCGAGTAGATGATTTTTCATATAAAAAACTTTTTCATCCGAGTTGGTATGCAAAAGTTATTCCCATTTAAAGAAATTCCAGAGAGATTTTGCAAATAAAGTCGAAATTCATATTTGTTAATTTTCCCAACAACTAGACCACATATCACATGGGAAACTTTTTTTTTGACATTTCCATCATTTTCTTTTGTTTTTTCTAAAACTGAAAAGGCGGTCCATGGGGGGGGTAGAGTTTGATGGGCCCTTTAGTACCGGTTCGTGCCATGAACCGGTACTAATGCCTCAAAGCCCATTAGTACCGGTTGGTGGCACCAACCGGGATCAAAGGACTAACCTTTAGTCCCTGTTGGTGCCACCAACCGGTACTAATGGGCATCGCACACTTTAGTCCCGGTTCGTGGCACCAACCGGGACTAAAGGGCCCAGGTGAACCGGGACTAATGCCTTAGCCGCACGAATGGCCACCTACCTGTATATTTTGTCTAGTTTAGAAGAGCTCTGATGAACACAACAGATGACACATTCCTTCAAGCCTTTGCCTCAGATCTGTATGATAAGTTTCTGCATCATGCAGCAATTAAGCACCCTATAGTGCGTGCCATATTTATATGCGGTGTTCAGCAAGCGTGCAGGGCGCACGACATCTATGACCCTGACGCAGGGTACAAGCAGTTCCTCAAAAGGTTAGCAATCCCTGGTTTCAACCTGGTAGATGCGATAGCCAACTCTGGGATAGATATTCTCCATGAGGTTCTTGATTACCAGAAGCGGCAGGCATCCAGAAATGCTGATAAAGATGGAGCGCGTCAGGTCAGAATACTTCGCCCAGATGGCACGTTTTGGATTTGGGAGAACAAAGCTGCCTTCAGGCGCTACCTGCTGACGGATAATGTGAATGTTACTGCAAATAACTGTCTATCCTATATTGACACCGAGAGGCATCTTATTGTCCACGGCCCAGACTATTCAAAGGAGGATAAGGACTACAAAGAGGCGGCAGATAATGATGGGGTTCAATATTGGAAGGTGGAGGGTAACCAGTGGGACAGCAATAGGCCGAAACAGAAGCTGGACACATTCGAGGTCATGGAGCTTATGGTTGCGTATGTTTCAGAGGAGATCATGCCTCTGATGATCTCTGAGCTGCTTGATCAATCTGCTATGACTGGAAAGTAGGTACCGGTGTACTTCTGTTTGTACCTTATTGAAATCAATTTATGCTCTGTTGTACTAACCACGTTTGATGGTTGATGCTTTACAGGCTGAAGGCTGTCTGGGAATTGTACAAGACCAGTGGGTTTGAGCTCTCGAATATGGACATGCAAAATATGCTGGCGCTGGTTGGCCTAAGTAGGGAAGCAGAGGAAGAAGACGCCCATTGATAGGTTGCTGTTGCATGAACTTCCAAGTTGGTTCCACAATTGGATGATCGACATTCTGAATGAACCCGTCTTTCACAGCAGTCCACGAAATGACATTTTGAGGTCCAGTGAAAGCATTGGATCATCTAGCCACCTTAGTGCCTGTAGGAATTTATGTTAATTAACTGGTGAAACAAGCTGTTGTCTCTTGCCTGGGCTGATTTAACTTTTCGAGTAGATGATTTTTTTGGAATTTCCATCATTTTCTGTTGTTTTTTCTAAAACTGAAGAGGCGGTCCATGGGGGGGGTAGAGTTTGATGGGCCCTTTATTACCGGTTCATGCCATGAACCGGTACTAATGCCTCAGAGCCCATTAGTACCGGTTGGTGGCACCAACCGGGACCAAAGGACTAACCTTTAGTCCCGGTTGGTGCCACCAACCGGTACTAATGGGCATCGCACCCTTTAGTCCCGGTTCGTGGCACCAACCGGGACTAAAGGGCCCAGGTGAACCGGGACTAATGCCTTAGCCGCACGGATGGCCACCTACCTGTATATTTTGTCCAGTTTAGAAGAGCTCTGATGAACACAACAGATGACACATTCCTTCAACCCTTTGCCTCAGATTTGTATGATATGTTTCTGCATCATGCAGCAATTAAGCACCCTCTAGTGCGTGCCATATTTATATGCGGTGTTCAGCAAGCGTGCAGGGCGCACGACATCTATGACCCTGACGCAGGGTACAAGCAGGTCCTCAAAAGGATAGCAATCCCTGGTTTCAACCTGGTAGATGCGATAGCCAACTCTGGGATAGATATTCTCCAAGAGGTTCTTGATTACCAGAAGCGGCAGGCATCCAGAAATGCTGATAAAGATGGAGCGCGTCAGGTCAGAATACTTCGCCCAGATGGCACGTTTTGCATTTGGGAGAACAAAGCTGCCTTCAAGCGCTACCTGCTGACGGATAATGTGAATGTTACTGCAAATAACTGTCTATCCTATATTGACACCGAGAGGCATCTTATTGTCCACGGCCCAGACTATTCAAAGGAGGATAAGGACTACAAAGAGGCGGCAGATAATGATGGGGTTCAATAGTGGAAGGTCGAGGGTAACCAGTGGGACAGCAATAGGCCGAGAAAACAGAAGCTGGACACATTCGAGGTGCTGCAGCTTATGGTTGCGTCTGTTTCAGAGGAGATCATGCCTCTGATGATCTCTGAGCTGCTTGATCAATCTGCTATGACTGGAAAGCAGGTACCGGTGTACTTCTGTTTGTACCTTATTGAAACCAATTTATGCTCTGTTGTAATAACTACGTCTGATGGTTGATGCTTTACAGGCTGAAGGCTGTCTGGGAATTGTACAAGAACAGTGGGTTTGAGCTGTCGCATATGGACATGCAAAATATGCTGGCCCTGGTTGGCCTCAGTAGGGAAGCAGAGGAAGAAGACGACCATTGATAGGTTGCTGCTGCATGAACTTCCAAGTTGGTTCCACAATTGGATGATCGACATTCTGAATGAACCCGTCTTTCACAGCAGTCCACGAAATGACATTTTGAGGTCCAGTGAAAGCATTGGATCATGTAGCCACCTTAGTGCCTGTAGGAATTTATGTTAATTAACTGGTGAAACAAGCTGTTGTCTCTTGCCTGGGCTGATGTAACTTTTCGAGTAGATGATTTTTTTGACATTTCCATCATTTTCTGTTGTTTTTTCTAAAACTGAAAAGGCGG
>NC_057808.1:434289969-434295743 GCF_018294505.1 Triticum aestivum
GGCCCTTTAGTACCGGTTCGTGCTATGAACCGGTACTAATGCCTCAAAGCCCATTAGTATCGGTTGGTGGCTCCAACCGAGACCAAAGGACTAACCTTTAGTCCCGGTTGGTGCCACCAACCGGTACTAATGGGCATCGCACCCTTTAGTCCCGGTTCGTGGCACCAACCGGGACTAAAGGGCCCAGGTGAACCGGGACTAGTGCCTTAGCCGCACGAATGGCCACCTACCTGTATATTTTGTCCAGTTTAGAAGAGCTCTGATGAACACAACAGATGACACATTCCTTCAAGCCATTGCCTCAGATTTGTATGATATGTTTCTGCATCATGCAGCAATTAAGCACCCTCTAGTGCGTGCCATATTTATATTCGGTGTTCAGCAAGCGTGCAGGGCGCACGGCATCTATGACCCTGACGCAGGGTACAAGCAGGTCCTCAAAAGGTTAGCAATCCCTGGTTTCAACCTGGTAGATGCGATAGCCAACTCTGGGATAGATATTCTCCAAGAGGTTCTTGATTAGCAGAAGCGGCAGGCATCCAGAAATGCTGATAAAGATGGAGCGCGTCAGGTCAGAATACTTCGCCCAGATGGCACGTTTTGGATCTGGGAGAACAAAGCTGCCTTCAGGCGCTACCTGCTGACGGATAATGTGAATGTTACTGCAAATAACTGTCTATCCTATATTGACACCGAGAGGCATCTTATTGTCCACGGCCCAGACTATTCAAAGGAGGATAAGGACTACAAAGAGGTGGCAGATAATGATGGGGTTCAATATTGGAAGGTGGAGGGTAACCAGTGGGACAGCAATAGGCCGAGAAAACAGAAGCTAGACACATTCGAGGTCCTGGAGCTTATGGTTGCGTCTGTTTCAGAGGAGATCATGCCTCTGATGATCTGTGATCTGCTTGATCAATCTGCTATGACTGGAAAGTAGGTACCGGTATACTTCTGTTTGTACCTTATTGAAATCAATTTATGCTCTGTTGTCTTAACCACGTTTGATGGTTGATGCTTTACAGGCTGAAGGCTGTCTGGGAATTGTACAAGAACAGTGGGTTTGAGCTCTCGAATATGGACATGCAAAATATGCTGGCGCTGGTTGTCCTCAGTAGGGAAGCAGAGGAAGAAGACGACCATTGATAGGTTGCTGCTGCATGAACTTCGAAGTTGGTTCCACAATTGGATGATCGACATTCTGAATGAACCCGTCTTTCACAGCAGTCCACGAAATG
Organism: Triticum aestivum; assembly: GCF_018294505.1. Classification (NCBI taxonomy): domain Eukaryota; kingdom Viridiplantae; phylum Streptophyta; class Magnoliopsida; order Poales; family Poaceae; genus Triticum; species Triticum aestivum. The sequence goes on from NC_057808.1 coordinate 434,291,208, forward strand.
ACATTTTGAAGTCCAGTGAAAGCATTGGATCATGTAGCCACCTTAGTGCCTTTAGGAATTTATGTTAATTAACTGGTGAAACAAGCTGTTGTCTCTTGCCTGGGCTGATGTAACTTTTCGAGTAGATGATTTTTTTGACATTTCCATCATTTTCTGTTGTTTTTCTAAAACTGAAAAGGCGGTCCACGGGGGGGGGGGTAGAGTTTGATGGGCCCTTTAGTACCGGTTCGTGCCATAAACCGGTACTAATGCCTCAAAGCCCATTAGTACCGGTTGGTGGCTCCAACCGAGACCAAAGGACTAACCTTTAGTCCCGGTTGGTGCCACCAACCGGTACTAATGGGCATCGCACCCTTTAGTCCCGGTTCGTGGCACCAACCGGGACTAAAGGGCCCAGGTGAACCGGGACTAATGCCTTAGCCGCACGAATGGCCACCTACCTGTATGGCCACCTACCTGTATATTTTGTCCAGTTTAGAAGAGCTCTGATGAACACAACAGATGACACATTCCTTCAAGCCTTTGCCTCAGATTTGTATGATATGTTTCTGCATCATGCAGCAATTAAGCACCCTCTAGTGCGTGCCATATTATTATTCGGTGTTCAGCAAGCGTGCAGGGCGCACGACATCTATGACCCTGACGTAGGGTACAAGCAGGTCCTCAAAAGGTTAGCAATCCCTGGTTTCAACCTGGTAGATGCGATAGCCAACTCTGGGATAGATATTCTCCAAGAGGTTCTTGATTAGCAGAAGCGGCAGGCATCCAGAAATGCTGATAAAGATGGAGCGCGTCAGGTCAGAATACTTCGCCCAGATGGCACGTTTTGGATTTGGGAGAACAAAGCTGCCTTCAGGCGCTACCTGCTGACGGATAATGTGAATGTTACTGCAAATAACTGTTTATTCTATATTGACACTGAGAGGCATCTTATTGTCCACAGCCCAGACTATTCAAAGGAGGATAAGGACTACAACGAGGCTGCAGATAATGATGAAGTTCAATAGTGGAAGGTGGAGGGTAACCAGTGGGACAGCAATAGGCCGAGAAAACAGAACCTGGACACATTCCAGGTCCTGGAGCTTATGGTTGCGTCTGTTTCAGAGGAGATCATGCCTCTGATGATCTGTGATCTGCTTGATCAATCTGCTATGACTGGAAAGTAGGTACCGGTGTACTTCTGTTTGTACCTTATTGAAATCAATTTATGCTCTGTTGTCTTAACCACGTTTGATGGTTGATGCTTTACAGGCTGAAGGCTGTCTGGGAATTGTACAAGAACAGTGGGTTTGAGCTCTCGAATATGGACATGCAAAATATGCTGGCGCTGGTTGGCCTCAGTAGGGAAGCAGAGGAAGAAGACGACCATTGATAGGTTGCTGCTGCATGAACTTCCAAATTGGTTCCACAATTGGATGATCGACATTCTGAATGAACCCGTCTTTCACAGCAGTCCATGAAATGACATTTTGAGGTCCAGTGAAAGCATTGGATCATGTAGCCACCTTAGTGCCTGTAGGAATTTATGTTAATTAACTGGTGAAACAAGCTGTTGTCTCTTGCCTGGGCTGATTTAACTTTTCGAGTAGATGATTTTTTTGACATTTCCATCATTTTCTATTGTTTTTTCTAAAACTGAAAAGGCGGTCCATGGGGGGGTAGAGTTTGATGGGCCCATTAGTACCGGTTCGTGCCATGAACCGGTACTAATGCCTCAAAGCCCATTAGTACTGGTTGGTGGCACCAACCGGGACCAAAGGACTAACCTTTAGTCCCGGTTGGTGCCACCAACCGGTACTAATGGGCATCGCACCCTTTAGTCCCGGTTAGTGGCACCAACCGGGACTAAAGGGCCCAGGTGAACCGGGACTAATGCCTTAGCCGCACGAATGGCCACCTACCTGTATATTTTGTCCAGTTTAGAAGAGCTCTGATGAACACAACAGATGACACATTCCTTCAAGCCTTTGCCTCAGATCTGTATGATAAGTTCCTGCATCATGCAGCAATTAAGCACCCTCTAGTGCGTGCCATATTTATATGCGGTGTTCAGCAAGCGTGCAGGGCGCACGACATCTATGACCCTGACGCAGGGTACAAGCAGGTCCTCAAAAGGTTAGCAATCCCTGGTTTCAACCTGGTAGATGCGATAGCCAACTCTGGGATAGATATTCTCCAAGAGGTTCTTGATTAGCAGAAGCGGCAGGCATCCAGAAATGCTGATAAAGATGGAGCGCGTCAGGTCAGAATACTTCGCCCAGATGGCACGTTTTGGATTTGGGAGAACAAAGCTGCCTTCAGGCGCTACCTGCTGACGGATAATGTGACTGTTACTACAAATAACTGTCTATCCTATATTGACACCGAGAGGCATCTTATTGTCCACGGCCCAGACTATTGAAAGGAGGATAAGGACTACAAGGAGGCGGCAGATAATGATGGGGTTCAATATTGGAAGGTGGAAGGTAACCAGTGGGACAGCAATAGGCCGAGAAAACAGAAGCTCGACACATTCGAGGTCCTGGAGCTTATGGTTGCGTCTGTTTCAGAGGAGATCATGCCTCTGATGATCTCTGAGCTGCTTGATCAATCTGCTATGACTGGAAAGTAGGTACCGGTGTACTTCTGTTTGTACCTTAATGAATTCAATTTATGCTCTGTTGTACTAACCACGTTTGATGGTTGATGCTTTATAGGCTGAAGGCTGTTTGGGAATTGTACAAGAACAGTGGGTTTGTGCTCTTGAATATGGACATGCAAAATATGCTGGCGCTGGTTGGCCTCAGTAGGGAAGCAGAGGAAGAAGACGACCATTGATAGGTTGCTGCTGCATGAACTTCGAAGTTGGTTCCACAATTGGATGATCGACATTCTGAATGAACCCGTCTTTCACAGCAGTCCACGAAATGACATTTTGAGGTCCAGTGAAAGCATTGGATCATGTAGCCACCTTAGTGCCTGTAGGAATTTATGTTAATTAACTGGTGAAACAAGCTGTTGTCTCTTGCCTGGGCTGATTTAACTTTTCGAGTAGATGATTTTTTTGACATTTCCATCATTTTCTATTGTTTTTTCTAAAACTGAAAAGGCGGTCCATGGGGGGTAGAGTTTGATGGGCCCTTTAGTACCGGTTCGTGCCATGAACCGGTACTAATGCCTCAAAGCCCATTAGTACCGGTTGGTGGCACCAACCGGGACCAAAGGACTAACCTTTAGTCCCGGTTGGTGCCACCAACCGGTACTAATGGGCATCGCACCCTTTAGTCCCGGTTCGTGGCACCAACCGGGACTAAAGGGCCCAGGTGAACCGGGACTAATGCCTTAGCCGCACGAATGGCCACCTACCTGTATATTTTGTCCAGTTTAGAAGAGCTCTGATGAACACAACAGATGACACATTCCTTCAAGCCTTTGCCTCAGATCTGTATGATAAGTTTCTGCATCATGCAGCAATTAAGCACCCTCTAGTGCGTGCCATATTTATATGCGGTGTTCAGCAAGCGTACAGGGCGCACGACATCTATGACCCTGACGCAGGGTACAAGCAGGTCCTCAAAAGGTTAGCAATCCCTGGTTTCAACCTGGTAGATGCGATAGCCAACTCTGGGATAGATATTCTCCAAGAGGTTCTTGATTACCAGAAGCGGCAGGCATCCAGAAATGCTGATAAAGATGGAGCGCGTCAGGTCAGAATACTTCGCCCAGATGGCACGTTTTGGATTTGGGAGAACAAAGCTGCCTTCAAGCGCTACCTGCTGACGGATAATGTGAATGTTACTGCAAATAACTGTCTATCCTATATTGACACCGAGAGGCATCTTATTGTCCACGGCCCAGACTATTCAAAGGAGGATAAGGACTACAAAGAGGCTGCAGATAATGATGGGGTTCAATAGTGGAAGGTGGAGGGTAACCAGTGGGACAGCAATAGGCCGAGAAAACAGAAGCTGGACACATTCGAGGTGCTGCAGCTTATGGTTGCGTCTGTTTCAGAGGAGATCATGCCTCTGATGATCTCTGAGCTGCTTGATCAATCTGCTATGACTGGAAAGCAGGTACCGGTGTACTTCTGTTTGTACCTTATTGAAAACAATTTATACTATGTTGTACTAACTACGTCTGATGGTTGATGCTTTACAGGCTGAAGGCTGTCTGGGAATTGTACAAGAACAGTGGGTTTGAGCTCTCGCATATGGACGTGCAAAATATGCTGGCCCTGGTTGGCCTCAGTAGGGAAGCAGAGGAAGAAGACGACCATTGATAGGTTGCTGCTGCATGAACTTCCAAGTTGGTTCCACAATTGGATGATCGACATTCTGAATGAACCCGTCTTTCACAGCAGTCCACGAAATGACATTTTGAGGTCCAGTGAAAGCATTGGATCATGTAGCCACCTTAGTGCCTGTAGGAATTTATGTTAATTAACTGGTGAAACAAGCTGTTGTCTCTTGCCTGGGCTGATGTAACTTTTCGAGTAGATGATTTTTTTGACATTTCCATCATTTTCTGTTGTTTTTTCTAAAACTGAAAAGGCGG
>NC_057808.1:434296097-434302135 GCF_018294505.1 Triticum aestivum
TGGGCCCTTTAGTACCGGTTCGTGCCATGAACCGGTACTAATGCCTCAAAGCCCATTAGTACCGGTTGGTGGCTCCAACCGAGACAAAAGGACTAACCTTTAGTCCCGGTTGGTGCCACCAACCGGTACTAATGGGCATCGCACCCTTTAGTCCCGGTTCGTGGCACCAACCGGGACTAAAGGGCCCAGGTGAACCTGGACTAGTGCCTTAGTCGCACGAATGGCCACCTACCTGTATGGCCACCTACCTGTATATTTTGTCCAGTTTAGAAGAGCTCTGATGAACACAACAGATGACACATTCCTTCAAGCCTTTGCCTCAAATTTGTATGATATGTTTCTGCATCATGCAGCAATTAAGCACCCTCTAGTGCGTGCCATATTTATATGCCGTGTTCAGCAAGCGTGCAGGGCGCACGGCATCTATGACCCTGACGCAGGGTACAAGCAGGTCCTCAAAAGGTTAGCAATCCCTGGTTTCAACCTGGTAAATGCGATAGCCAACTCTAGGATAGATATTCTCCAAGAGGTTCTTGATTAGCAGAAGCGGCAGGCATCCAGAAATGCTGATAAAGATGGAGCGCGTCAGGTCAGAATAGTTTGCCCAGATGGCACGTTTTGGATTTGGGAGAACAAAGCTGCCTTCAGGCGCTACCTGCTGACGGATAATGTGAATGTTACTGCAAATAACTGTCTATTCTATATTGACACTGAGAGGCATCTTATTGTCCACGGCCCAGACTATTCAAAGGAGGATAAGGACTATAAAGAGGCTGCAGATAATGATGGGGTTCAATAGTGGAAGGTGGAGGGTAACCAGTGCGACAACAATAGGCCGAGAAAACAGAAGCTGGACACATTCGAGGTCCTGGAGCTTATGGTTGCGTCTGTTTCAGAGGAGATCATGCCTCTGATGATCTGTGATCTGCTTGATCAATCTGCTATGACTGGAAAGTAGGTACCGGTGTACTTCTGTTTGTACCTTATTGAAATCAATTTATGCTCTGTTGTCTTAACCACGTTTGATGGTTGATGCTTTACAGGCTGAAGGCTGTCTGGGAATTGTACAAGAACAGTGGGTTTGAGCTCTCGAATATGGACATGCAAAATATGCTGGCGCTGGTTGGCCTCTGTAGGGAAGCAGAGGAAGAAGACGACCATTGATAGGTTGCTGCTGCATGAACTTTCAAGTTGGTTCCACAATTGGATGATCGACATTCTGAATGAACCCGTCTTTCACAGCAGTCCACGAAATGACATTTTGAGGTCCAGTGAAAGCATTGGATCATGTAGCCACCTTAGTGCCTGTAGGAATTTATGTTAATTAACTGGTGAAACAAGCTGTTGTCTCTTCCCTGGGCTGATTTAACTCTTCGAGTAGATGATTTTTTTGACATTTCCATCATTTTCTGTTGTTTTTTCTAAAACTGAAAAGGCGGTCCATGGGGGGGGGTAGTGTTTGATGGGCCCTTTAGTACCGGTTCGTGCCATGAACCGGTACTAATGCCTCAAAGCCCATTAGTACCGGTTGGTGGCACCAACCGGGACCAAAGGACTAACCTTTAGTCCCGGTTGGTGCCACCAACCGGTACTAATGGGCATCACACCCTTTAGTCCCGGTTGGTGCCACCAACCGGTACTAATGGGCATCGCACCCTTTAGTCCCGGTTCGTGGCACCAACCGGGACTAAAGGGCCCAGGTGAACCGGGACTAATGCCTTAGCCGCACGAATGGCCACCTACCTGTATGGGCACCTACCTGTATATTTTGTCCAGTTTAGAAGAGCTCCGATGAACACAACAGATGAGACATTCCTTCAAGCCTTTGCCTCAGATCTGTATGATAAGTTTCTACATCATGCAGCAATTAAGCACCCTCTAGTGTGTGCCATATTTATATGCGGTGTTCAGCAAGCGTGCAGGACGCACGACATCTAAGACCCTGACGCAGGGTACAAGCAGGTCCTCAAAAGGTTAGCAATCCCTGGTTTCAACCTGGTAGATGCGATAGCCAACTCTGGGATAGATATTCTCCAAAAGGTTCTTGATTACCAGAAGCGGCAGGCATCCAGAAATGCTGATAAAGATGGAGCGCGTCAGGTCAGAATACTTCGCCCAGATGGCACGTTTTGGATTTGGTAGAACAAAGCTGCCTTCAGGCGCTTCCTGCTGACGGATAATGAGAATGTTACTACAAATAACTGTCTATTCTATATTGACACTGAGAGGCATCTTATTGTCCACGGCCCAGACTATTCAAAGGAGGATAAGGACTACAAAGAGGATGCAGATAATGATGGGGTTCAATAGTGAAAGGTGGAGGGTAACCAGTGGGACAGCAATAGGCCGAGAAAACAGAAGCTGGACACATTCGAGGTCCTGGAGCTTATGGTTGCGTCTGTTTCAGAGGAGATCATGCCTCTGATGATCTGTGAGCTGCTTGATCAATCTGCTATGACTGGAAAGTAGGTACCGGTATACTTCTGTTTGTACCTTATTGAAATCAATTTATGCTCTGTTGTCTTAACCACGTTTGATGGTTCATGCTTTACAGGCTGAAGGCTGTCTGGGAATTGTACAAGAACAGTGGGTTTGAGCTCTCGAATATGGACATGCAAAATATGCTGGCGCTGGTTGGCCTCAGTAGGGAAGCAGAGGAAGAAGACGACCATTGATAGGTTGCTGCTGCATGAACTTCCAAGTTGGTTCCACAATTGGATGATCGACATTCTGAATGAACCCGTCTTTCACAGCAGTCCACGAAATGACATTTTGAGGTCCAGTGAAAGCATTGGATCATGTAGCCACCTTAGTGCCTGTAGGAATTTATGTTAATTAACTTGTGAAACAAGCTGTTGCCTCTTGCCTGGGCTGATTTAACTTTTCGAGTAGATGATTTTTTTGACATTTCCATCATTTTCTATTGTTTTTTCTAAAACTGAAAAGGCGGTCCATGGGGGGGGTAGTGTTTGATGGGCCCTTTAGTACCGGTTCGTGCCATGAACCGGTACTAATGCCTCAAAGCCCATTAGTACCGGTTGGTGGCACCAACCGGGACCAAAGGACTAACCTTTAGTCCCGGTTGGTGCCACCAACCGGTACTAATGGGCATCACACCCTTTAGTCCCGGTTGGTGCCACCAACCGGTACTAATGGGCATCGCACCCTTTAGTCCCGGTTCGTGGCACCAACCGGGACTAAAGGGCCCAGGTGAACCGGGACTAATGCCTTAGCCGCACGAATGGCCACCTACCTGTATGGGCACCTACCTGTATATTTTGTCCAGTTTAGAAGAGCTCCGATGAACACAACAGATGAGACATTCCTTCAAGCCTTTGCCTCAGATCTGTATGATAAGTTTCTACATCATGCAGCAATTAAGCACCCTCTAGTGTGTGCCATATTTATATGCGGTGTTCAGCAAGCGTGCAGGGCGCACGACATCTAAGACCCTGACGCAGGGTACAAGCAGGTCCTCAAAAGGTTAGCAATCCCTGGTTTCAACCTGGTAGATGCGATAGCCAACTCTGGGATACATATTCTCCAAAAGGTTCTTGATTACCAGAAGCGGCAGGCATCCAGAAATGCTGATAAAGATGGAGCGCGTCAGGTCAGAATACTTAGCCCAGATGGCACTTTTTGGATTTGGTAGAACAAAGCTGCCTTCAGGCGCTACCTGCTGACGGATAATGTGAATGTTACTGCAAATAACTGTCTATTCTATATTGACACTGAGAGGCATCTTATTTTCCACGGCCCAGACTATTCAAAGGAGGATAAGGACTACAAAGAGGCTGCAGATAATGATGGGGTTCAATAGTGAAAGGTGGAGGGTAACCAGTGGGACAGCAATAGGCCGAGAAAATGGAAGCTCGACACATTCGAGGTCCTGGAGCTTATGGTTGCGTCTGTTTCAGAGGAGATCATGCCTCTGATGATCTGTGAGCTGCTTGATCAATCTGCTATGACTGGAAAGTAGGTACCGGTATACTTCTGTTTGTACCTTATTGAAATCAATTTATGCTCTGTTGTCTTAACCACGTTTGATGGTTGATGCTTTACAGGCTGAAGGCTGTCTGGGAATTGTACAAGAACAGTGGGTTTGAGCTCTTGAATATGGACATGCAAAATATGCTGGCGCTGGTTGGCCTCAGTAGGGAAGCAGAGGAAGAAGACGAACATTGATAGGTTGCTGCTGCATGAACTTCCAAGTTGGTTCCACAATTGGATGATCGACATTCTGAATGAACCCGTCTTTCACAGCAGTCCACGAAATGACATTTTGAGGTCCAGTGAAAGCATTGGATCATGTAGCCACCTTAGTGCCTGTAGGAATTTATGTTAATTAACTTGTGAAACAAGCTGTTGCCTCTTGCCTGGGCTGATTTAACTTTTCGAGTAGATGATTTTTTTTGACATTTCCATCATTTTCTGTTGTTTTTTCTAAAACTGAAAAGGCGGTCCATGAGGGGGGTAGAGTTTGATGGGCCCTTTAATACCGGTTCATGCCATGAACCGGTACTAATGCCTCAAAGCCCATTAGTACCGGTTGGTGGCACCAACCGGGACCAAAGGACTAACCTTTAGTCCCGGTTGGTGCCACCAACCGGTACTAATGGGCATCGCACCCTTTAGTCCCGGTTCGTGGCACCAACCGGGACTAAAGGGCCCAGGTGAACCGGGACTAATGCCTTAGCCGCACGAATGGCCACCTACCTCTATATTTTGTCTAGTTTAGAAGAGCTCTGATGAACACAACAGATGACACATTCCTTCAAGCCTTTGCCTCAGATCTGTATGATAAGTTTCTGCATCATGCAGCAATTAAGCACCCTCTAGTGCGTGCCATATTTCTATGCGGTGTTCAGCAAGCGTGCAGGGCGCGTGGCATCTATGACCCTGTTGCAGGGTACAAGCAGGTCCTCAAAAGGTTAGCAATCCCTGGTTTCAACCTGGTACATGCGATAGCCAACTCTGGGATAGATATTCTCCAAGAGGTTCTTGATTACCAGAAGCGGCAGGCATCCAGAAATGCTGATAAAGATGGAGCGCGTCAGGTCAGAATACTTCGCCCAGATGGCACGTTTTGGATTTGGGAGAACAAAGCTGCCTTCAGGCGCTACCTGCTGACTGATAATGTGAATGTTACTGCAAATAACTGTCTATCCTATATTGACACCGAGAGGCATCTTATTGTCCACGGCCCAGACTATTCAAAGGAGGATAAGGACTACAAAGAGGCGGCAGATAATGATGGGGTTGAATATTGGAAGGTGGAGGGTAACCAGTGGGACAACAATAGGCCGAGAAAACAGAAGCTGGACACATTCGAGGTCATGGAGCTTATGGTTGCGTCTGTTTCAGAGGAGATCATGCCTCTGATGATCTCTGAGCTGCTTGATGAATCTGCTATGACTGGAAAGTAGGTACCGGTGTACTTCTGTTTGTACCTTATTGAAATCAATTTATGCTCTGTTGTCCTAACTACGTTTGATGGTTGATGCTTTACAGGCTGAAGGCTGTCTAGGATTTGTACAAGAACAGTGGGTTTGAGCTCTCGAATATGGACGTGCAAAATATGCTGGCGCTGGTTGGCCTCAGTAGGGAAGCAGAGGAAGAAGACGACAATTGAATGGTTGCTGCTGCATGAACTTCCAAGTTGGTTTCACAATTGGATGATCGACATTCTGAATGAACCCGTCTTTCACAGCAGTCCACGAAATGACATTTTGAGGTCCAGTGAAAGCATTGGATCATGTAGCCACCTTAGTGCCTGTAGGAATTTATGTTAATTAACTGGTGAAACAAGCTGTTGTCTCTTGCCTGGGCTGATGTAACTATTCGAGTAGATGATTTTTCATATAAATTTTTTTCATCCGAGTTCGTATGCAAAAGTTATGCCCATTTTAAGAAATTCCAGAGAGATTTTGCAAATAAAGTCGAAATTCATATTTGTTAATTTTCCCAACAACTAGACCACATATCACGTGGGAAACTTATTTTTTTTTTTTTGACATTTCCATCATTTTCTTTTGTTT
>NC_057808.1:434302460-434310436 GCF_018294505.1 Triticum aestivum
CAACCGGGACCAAAGGACTAACCTTTAGTCCCGGTTGGTGCCACCAACCGGTACTAATGGGCATCGCAACCTTTAGTCCCGGTTCGTGGCACCAACCGGGACTAAAGGGTCCAGGTGAACCGGGACTTATGCCTTAGCCGCACGAATGGCCAGCTACCTATATGGCCACCTACCTGTATATTTTGTCTAGTTTAGAAGAGCTCTGATGAACACAACAGATGGCACATTCCTTCAAGCCTTTGCCTCAGATCTGTATGATAAGTTTCTGCATCATGCAGCAATTAAGCACCCTCTAGTGCGTGCCATATTTATATGCGGTGTTCAGCAAGCGTGCAGGGCGCACGACATCTATGACCCTGACGCAGGGTACAAGCAGGTCCTCAAAAGGTTAGCAATCCCTGGTTTCACCGAGGTAGATGCGATAGCCAACTCTGGGACAGATATTCTCCAAGAGGTTCTTGATTACCAGAAGCGGCAGGCATCCAGAAATGCTGATAAAGATGGAGCGCGTCAGGTCAGAATACTTCGCCCAGATGGCACGTTTTGGATTTGGGAGAACAAAGCTGCCTTCAGGCGCTACCTGCTGACGGATAATGTGAATGTTACTGCAAATAACTGTCTATCCTATATTGACACCGAGAGGCATCTTATTGTCCACGGCCCAGACTATTCAAAGGAGGATAAGGACTACAAAGAGGCGGCAGATAATGATGGGGTTGAATATTGGAAGGTGGAGGGTAACCAGTGGGACAACAATAGGCCGAGAAAACAGAAGCTGGACACATTCGAGGTCATGGAGCTTATGGTTGCGTCTGTTTCAGAGGAGATCATGCCTCTGATGATCTCTGAGCTGCTTGATCAATCTGCTATGACTGGAAAGTAGGTACGGGTGTACTTTTGTTTGTACCTTATTGAAATCAATTTATGCTCTATTGTACTAACTACGTTTGATGGTTGATGCTTTACAGGCTGAAGGCTGTCTGGGAATTGTACAAGAACAGTGGGTTTGAGCTCTCGAATATGGACGTGCAAAATATGCTGGCGCTGGTTGGCCTCAGTAGGGAAGCAGAGGAAGAAGACGACCATTGATAGGTTGCTGCTGCATGAACTTCCAAGTTGGTTCCACAATTGGATGATCGACATTCTGAATGAACCCGTCTTTCACAGCAGTCCACGAAAGGACATTTTGAGGTCCAGTGATAGCATTGGATCATGTAGCCACCTTAGTGCCTGTAGTAATTTATGTTAATTAACTGGTGAAACAAGCAGTTGTCTCTTGCCTGGGCTGATGTAACTTTTCGAGTAGATGATTTTTCATATAAATAACTTTTTCATCCGAGTTCGTATGCAAAAGTTATGCCCATTTTAAGAAATTCCAGAGAGATTTTGCAAATAAAGTCGAAATTCATATTTTTTAATTTTCCCAACAACTAGACCACATATCACATGGGAAACTTATTTTATTTTTTTGACATTTCCATCATTTTCTTTTGTTTTTTCTAAAACTGAAAAGGCGGTCCACGGCGGGGAGGGGGGTAGAGTTTCATGGGCCCTTTAGTACCGGTTCGTGCCATGAACCGGTACTAATGCCTCAAAGCCCATTAGTACCGGTTGGTGGCACCAACCGGGACCAAAGGACTAACCTTTAGTCCCGGTTGGTGCCACCAACCGGTACTAATGGGCATCGCACCCTTTAGTCCCGGTTCGTGGCACCAACCGGGACTAAAGGGCCCAGGTGAACCGGGACTAATGCCTTAGCCGCACGAATGGCCACCTACCTATATGGCCACCTACCTGTATATTTTGTCCAGTTTAGAAGAGCTCTGATGAACACAACAGATGACACATTCCTTCAAGCCTTTGCCTCAGATCTGTATGATAAGTTTCTGCATCATGCAGCAATTAAGCACCCTCTAGTGCGTGCCATATTTATATGCAGTGTTCAGCAAGCGTGCAGGGCGCACGACATTTATGACCCTGACGCAGGGTACAAGCAGGTCCTCAAAAGGTTAGCAATCCCTGGTTTCAACCTGGTAGATGCGATAGCCAACTCTGGGATAGATATTCTCCAAGAGGTTCTTGATTACCAAAAGCGGCAGGCATCCAGAAATGCTGATAAAGATGGAGCGCGTCAGGTCAGAATACTTCGCCCAGATGGCACGTTTTGGATTTGGGAGAACAAAGCTGCCTTCAAGCGCTACCTGCTGACGGATAATGTGAATGTTACTGCAAATAACTGTCTATCCTATATTGACACCGAGAGGCATCTTATTGTCCACGGCCCAGACTATTCAAAGGAGGATAAGGACTACAAAGAAGCGGCAGATAATGATGGGGTTCAATATTGGAAAGTGGAGGGTAACCAGTGGGACAGCAATAGGCCGAGAAAACAGAAGCTGGACACATTCGAGGTCATGGAGCTTATGGTTGCGTCTGTTTCAGAGGAGATCATGCCTCTGATGATCTCTGAGCTGCTTGATCAATCTGCTATGACTGGAAAGTAGGTACGGGTGTACTTCTGTTTGTACCTTATTGAAATCAATTTATGCTCTGTTGTACTAACTACGTTTGATGGTTGATGCTTTATAGGCTGAAGGCTGTCTGGGAATTGTACAAGAACAATGGGTTTGAGCTCTCGAATATGGACGTGCAAAATATGCTGGCGCTGGTTGGCCTCAGTAGGGAAGCAGAGGAAGAAGACGACCATTGATAGGTTGCTGCTGCATGAACTTCCAAGTTGGTTCCACAATTGGATGATCGACATTCTGAATGAACCCGTCTTTCACAGCAGTCCACGAAATGACATTTTGAGGTCCAGTGATAGCATTGGATCATGTAGCCACCTTAGTGCCTGTAGTAATTTATGTTAATTAACTGGTGAAACAAGCTGTTGTCTCTTGCCTGGGCTGATGTAATTTTTCGAGTAGATGATTTTTCATATAAAAAACTTTTTCATCCGAGTTCGTATGCAAAAGTTATGCCCATTTTAAGAAATTCCAGAGAGATTTTGCAAATAAAGTCGAAATCCATATTTGTTAATTTTCCTAACAACTAGACCACATATCACATGGGAAACTTATTTTATTTTTTTGACATTTCCATCATTTTCTTTTGTTTTTTCTAAAACTGAAAAGGCGGTCCACGGGGGGGGGGAGGGGGGTAGACTTTGATGGGCCCTTTAGTACCGGTTCGTGCCATGAACCAGTACTAATGCCTCAAAGCCCATTAGTACCGGTTGGTGGCACCAACCGGGACCAAAGGACTAACCTTTAGTCCCGGTTGGTGCCACCAACAAGTACTAATGGGCATCGCACCCTTTAGTCCCGGTTCGTGGCACCAACCGGGACTAAAGGGCCCAGGTGAACCGGGACTAATGCCTTAGCCGCACGAATGGCCACCTACCTGTATGGCCACCTACCTGTATATTTTGTCCAGTTTGGAAGAGCTCTGATGAACACAACAGATGACACATTCCTTCAAGCCTTTGCCTCAGATCTGTATGATAAGTTTCTGCATCATGCAGCAATTAAGCACCCTCTAGTGCGTGCCATATTTATATGCGGTGTTCAGCAAGTGTGCAGGGCGCAAGACAACTATGACCCTGACGCAGGGTACAAGCAGGTCCTCAAAAGCTTAGCAATCCCTGGTTTCAACATGGTAGATGCGATAGCAAACTCTGGGACAGATATTCTCCAAGAGGTTCTTGATTACCAGAAGCGGCAGGCATCCAGAAATGCTGATAAAGATGGAGCGCGTCAGGTCAGAATACTTCGCCCAGATGGCACGTTTTGGATTTGGGAGAACAAAGCTGCCTTCAGGCGCTACCTGCTGACGGATAATGTGAATGTTACTGCAAATAACTGTCTATCCTATATTGACACCGAGAGGCATCTTATTGTCCACGGCCCAGACTATTCAAAGGAGGATAAGGACTACAAAGAGGCGGCAGATAATGATGGGGTTCATTATTGGAAAGTGGAGGGTAACCAGTGGGACAGCAATAGGCCGAGAAAACAGAAGCTGGACACATTCGAGGTCATGGAGCTTATGGTTGCGTCTGTTTCAGAGGAGATCATGCCTCTGATGATCTCTAAGCTGCTTGATCAATCTGCTATGACTGGAAAGTAGGTACCGGTGTACTTCTGTTTGTACCTTATTGAAATCAATTTATGCTCTGTTGTACTAACTACGTTTGATGGTTGATGCTTTCCAGGCTGAAGGCTGTCTGGGAATTGTACAAGAACAGTGGGTTTGAGCTCTCGAATATGGACGTGCAAAATATGCTGGCGCTGGTTGGCCTCAGTAGGGAAGCAGAGGAAGAAGACGACCATTGATAGGTTGCTGCTGCATGAACTTCCAAGTTGGTTCCACAATTGGATGATCGACATTCTGAATGAACCCGTCTTTCACAGCAGTCCACGAAATGACATTTTGAGGTCCAGTGAAAGCATTGGATCATGTAGCCACCTTAGTGCCTGTAGAATTTATGTTAATTAACTGGTGAAACAAACTGTTGTCTCTTGCCTGGGCTGATGTAACTTTTCGAGTAGATGATTTTTCATATAAAAAACTTTTTCATCCGAGTTCGTATGCAAAAGTTATGCCCATTTTAAGAAATTCCAGAGAGATTTTGCAAATAAAGTCGAAATTCATATTTGTTAATTTTCCCAACAACTAGACCACATATCACATGGGAAACCTATTTTATTTTATTTTTTTGACATTTCCATCATTTTCTTTTGTTTTTTCTAAAACTGAAAAGGCGGTCCACGGGAGGGGGGGCGGGGGGGTAGAGTTTGATGGGCCCTTTAGTACCGGTTCGTGCCATGAACCGGTACTAATGCCTCAAAGCCCATTAGTAACGGTTGGTGGCACCAACCGGGACCAAAGGACTAACCTTTAGTCCCGGTTGGTGCCACCAACCGGTACTAATGGGCATCCACCCTTTAGTCCCGGTTCGTGGCACCAACCGGGACTAAAGGGCCCAGGTGAACCGGGACTAATGCCTTAGCCGCACGAATGGCCACCTACCTGTATGGCCACCTACCTTTATATTTTGTCCAGTTTAGAAGAGCTCTGATGAACACAACAGATGACACATTCCTTCAAGCCTTTGCCTCAGATCTGTATGATAAATTTCTGCATCATGCAGCAATTAAGCACCCTCTAGTGCGTGCCATATTTATATGCGGTGTTCAGCAAGCGTGCAGGGCGCACGACATCTATGACCCTGACGCAGGGTACAAGCAGGTCCTCAAAAGGTTAGCAATCCCTGGTTTCAACCTGGTAGATGCGATAGCCAACTCTGGGAGAGATATTCTCCAAGAGGTTCTTGATTACCAGAAGCGGCAGGCATCCAAAAATGCTGATAAAGATGGAGCGCGTCAGGTCAGAATCATTCGCCCAGATGGCACGTTTTGGATTTGGGAGAACAAAGCTGCCTTCAGGCGCTACCTGCTGACGGATAATGTGAATGTTACTGTAAATAACTGTCTATCCTATATTGACACGGAGAGGCATCTTATTGTCCACGGCCCAGACTATTCAAAGGAGGATAAGGACTACAAAGAGGCGGCAGATAATGATGGGGTTCAATATTGGAAGGTGGAGGGTAACCAGTGGGACAGCAATAGGCCGAGAAAACAGAAGCTGGACACATTCGAGGTCATGGAGCTTATGGTTGCGTCTGTTTCAGAGGAGATCATGCCTCTGATGATCTCTGAGCTGCTTGATCAATCTTCTATGACTGGAAAGTAGGTACCGGTGTACTTCTGTTTGTACCTTATTGAAATCAATTTATGCTCTGTTGTACTAACTACGTTTGATGGTTGATGCTTTACAGGCTGAAGGCTGTCTGGGAATTGTACAATAACAGTGGGTTTGAGCTCTCGAATATGGACGTGCAAAATATGTTGGCGCTGGTTGGCCTCTAGTAGGGAAGCAGAGGAAGAAGACGACCATTGATAGGTTGCTCCTGCTTGAACTTCCAAGTTGGTTCCACAATTGGATGATCGACATTCTGAATGAACCCGTCTTTCACAGCAGTCCACGAAATGACATTTTGAGGTCCAATGAAAGCATTGGATCATGTAGCCACCTTAGTGCGTGTAGGAATTTATGTTAATTAACTGGTGAAACAAGCTGTTGTCTCTTGCCTGGGCTGATGTAACTTTTCGAGTACATGATTTTTCATATAAATTTTTTTTCATCCGAGTTCGTATGCAAAAGTTATGCCCATTTTAAGAAATTCCAGAGAGATTTTGGAAATAAAGTCGAAATTCATATTTGTTAATTTTTCCAACAACTAGACCACATATCACATGGGAAACTTATTTTATTTTATTTTTTTGACATTTCCATCATTTTCTTTTGTTTTTTCTAAAACTGAAAAGGCGGTCCACAGGGGGGGTAGAGTTTCATGGGCCCTTTAGTACCGGTTCGTGCCATGAACCTGTACTAATGCCTCAAAGCCCATTAGTACCAGTTGGTGGCACCAACCGGGACCAAAGGACTAACCTTTAGTCCCGGTTGGTGCCACCAACCGGTACTAATGGGCATTGCACCCTTTAGTCCCGGTTCGTGGCACCAACCGGGACTAAAGGGCCCAGGTGAACCGGGACTAATGCCTTAGGCGCACGAATGGCCACCTACCTGTATATTTTGTCCAGTTTAGAAGAGGTCTGATGAACACAACAGATGACACATTCCTTCAAGCCTTTGCCTCAGATCTGTATGATAAGTTTCTGCATCATGCAACAATTAAGCACCCTCTAGTGCGTGCCATATTTCTATGCGGTGTTCAGCAAGCGTGCAGGGCGCACGACATCTATGACCCTGACGCAGGGTACAAGCAGGTCCTCAAAAGGTTAGCAATCCCTGGTTTCAACCTGGTAGATGCGATAGCCAACTCTGGGATAGATATTCTCCAAGAGGTTCTTGATTACCAGAAGCGGCAGGCATCGAGAAATGCTGATAAAGATGGAGCGCGTCAGGTGAGAATACTTCGCCCAGATGGCACGTTTTGGATTTGGGAGAACAAAGCTGCCTTCAGGCGCTACCTGCTGACGGATAATGTGAATGTTACTGCAAATAACTGTCTATCCTATATTGACACAGAGAGGCATCTTATTGTCCACGGCCCAGACTATTCAAAGGAGGATAAGGACTACAAAGAGGCGGCAGATAACGATGGGGTTCAATATTGGAAGGTGGAGGGTAACCAGTGGGATAGCAATAGGCCGAGAAAACAGAAGCTGGACACATTCGAGGTCATGGAGCTTATGGTTGCGTCTGTTTCAGAGGAGATCATGCCTCTGATGATCTCTGAGCTGCTTGATCAATCTGCTATGACTGGAAAGTACGTACGGGTGTACTTCTGTTTGTACCTTATTGAAATCAATTTATGCTCTGTTGTACTAACTACGTTTGATGGTTGATGCTTTACAGGCTGAAGGCTGTCTGGGAATTGTACAATAACAGTGGGTTTGAGCTCTCGAATATGGACGTGCAAAATATGCTGCCGCTGGTTGGCCTCAGTAGGGATGCAGAGGAAGAAGACGACCATTGATAGGTTGCTGCTCCATGAACTTCCAAGTTGGTTCCACAATTGGATGATCGACATTCTGAATGAACCCGTCTTTCACAGCAGTCCACGAAATGACATTTTGAGGTCCAGTGAAAGCATTGAATCATGTAGCCACCTTAGTGCCTGTAGGAATTTATGTTAATTAACTGGTGAAACAAGCTATTGTCTCTTGCCTGGGCTGATGTAACTTTTCGAGTAGATGATTTTTGATATAAAAACTTTTTCATCCGAGTTCGTATGCAAAAGTTATGCCCATTTTAAGAAATTCCAAAGAGATTTTGCAAATAAAGTCGAAATTCATATTTGTTAATTTTCCCAACAGCTAGACCACACATCACATGGGAAACTTATTTTATTTTATTTTTTTGACATTTCCATCATTTTCTTTTGT
>NC_057808.1:434310823-434313840 GCF_018294505.1 Triticum aestivum
CAACCGGTACTAATGGGCATCGCACCCTTTAGTCCCGGTTCGTGGCACCAACCGGGACTAAAGGGCCCAGGTGAACCGGGACTAATGCCTTAGCCGCACGAATGGCCACCTACCTGTATCTTTTGTCCAGTTTAGAAGAGCTCTGATGAACACAACAGATGACACATTCCTTCAAGCCTTTGCCTCAGATCTGTATGATAAGTTTCTGCATCATGCAGCAATTAAGCACCCTCTAGTGCTTGCCATATTTCTATGCGGTGTTCAACAAGCGTGCAGGGCGCACGACATCTATGACCCTGCCGCAGGGCACAAGCAGGTCCTCAAAAGGTTAGCTATCCCTGTTTCAACCTGGTAGATGCGATGGCCAACTCTGGGATAGATATTCTCCAAGAGGTTCTTGATTTCCAGAAGCGGCAGGCATCCAGAAATGCTGATAAAGATGGAGCGCGTCAGGTCAGAATACTTCGCCCAGATGGCACGTTTTGGATTTGGGAGAACAAAGCTGCCTTCGGGCGCTACCTGCTGACGGATAATGTGAATGTTACTCCAAATAACTGTCTATCCTATATTGACACCGAGAGGCGTCTTATTGTCCACGGCCCAGACTATTCAAACGAGGATAAGGACTACAAAGAAGCGGCAGATAATGATGGGGTTCAATATTGGAAGGTGGAGGGTAACAAGTGGGACAGCAATAGGCCGAGAAAACAGAAGCTGGACACATTCGAGGTCATGGAGCTTATGGTTGCGTCCGTTTCAGAGGAGATCATGCCTCTGATGATCTCTGAGCTGCTTGATCAATCTGCTATGACTGGAAAGTAGGTACCTGTGTACTTCTGTTTGTACCTTATTGAAATCAGTTTGCTCTGTTGTACTAACTACGTTTGATGGTTGATCCTTTACAGGCTGAAGGCTGTCTGGGAATTGTACAATAACAGTGGGTTTGAGCTCACGAATATGGACGTGCAAAATATGCTGGCGCTGGTTGGCCTCAGTAGGGAAGCAGAGGAAGAAGACGACCATTGATAGGTTGCTGCTGCATGAACTTCCAAGTTGGTTCCACAATTGGATGATCGACATTCTGAATGAACCCGTCTTTCACAGCAGTCCACGAAATGACATTTTGAGGTCCACTGAAAGCATTGGATCATGTAGCCACCTTAGTGCCTGTAGGAATTTATGTTAATTAACTGGTGAAACAAGCTGTTGTCTCTTGCCTGGGCTGATGTAACTTTTCGAGTAGATGATTTTTCATATAAAAAACTTTTTCATCCGAGTTCGTATGCAAAAGTTATGCCCATTTTAAGAAATTCCAGAGAGATTTTGCAAATAAAGTCGAAATTCATATTTGTTAATTTTCCCAACAACTAGACCACATATCACATTGGAAACTTATTTTATTTTATTTTTTTGACATTTCCATCATTTTCTTTTGTTTTTTCTAAAACTGAAAAGGCGGTCCACCGGGGGGGGTAGAGTTTGATGGGCCCTTTAGTACCGGTTCGTGCCATGAACCGGTACTAATGCCTCAAAGCCCATTAGTACCGGTTGGTGGCACCAACCGGGACCAAAGGACTAACCTTTAGTCCCGGTTGGTGCCACCAACCGGTACTAATGGGCATCGCACCCTTTAGTCCCGGTTCGTGGCACCAACCGGGACTAAAGGGCCCAGCTGAACCGGGACTACTGCCTTAGCCGCACGAATGGCCACCTACCTGTATATTTTGTCCAGTTTAGAAGAGCTCTGATGAACACAACAGATGACACATTCCTTCAAGCCTTTGCCTCAGATCTGTATGATAAGTTTCTGCATCATGCAGCAATTAAGCACCCTCTAGTGCGTGCCATATTTATATGCGGTGTTCAGCAAGCGTGCAGGGCGCACGACATCTATGACCCTGACGCAGGGTACAAGCAGGTCCTCAAAAGGTTAGCAATCTCCGGTTTCAACCTGGTAGATGCGATAGCCAACTCTGGGATAGATATTCTCCAAGAGGTTCTTGATTACTAGAAGCGGCAGGCATCCAGAAATGCTGATAAAGATGGAGCGCGTCAGGTCAGAATACTTCGCCCAGATGGAAAGTTTTGGATTTGGGAGAACAAAGCTGCCTTCATGCGCTACCTGATGACGGATAATGTGAATGTTACTGCAAATAACTGTCTATCCTATATTGACACCGAGAGGCATCTTATTGTCCACGGCCCAGACTATTCAAAGGAGGATAAGGACTACAAAGAGAAGGCAGATAATGATGGGGTTCAATATTGGAAGGTGGAGGGTAACCAGTGGGACAGAAATAGGCCGAGAAAACAGAAGTTGGACACATTCGAGGTCATGGAGCTTATGGTTGCGTCTGTGTCAGAGGAGATCATGCCTCTGATGATCTTTGAGCTACTTGATCAATCTGCTATGACTGGAAAGTAGGTACCGGTGTACTTCTTTTTGTACCTTGTTGAAATCAATTTATGCTCTTTTGTACTAACTATGTTTGATGGTTGATGCTTTACAGGCTGAAGGCTGTCTGGGAATTGTACAAGAACAGTGGGTTTGAGCTCTCGCATATGAACGTGCAAAATATGCTGGCGCTGGTTGGCCTCAGTAGGGAAGCAGAGGAAGAAGACGACCATTGATAGGTTGCTGCTGCATGAACTTCCAAGTTGGTTCCACAATTGGATGATCGACATTCTGAATGAACCCGTCTTTCAGAGCAGTCCACGAAATGACATTTTGAGATCCAGTGAAAGCATTGGATCATGTAGCCACCTTAGTGCCTGTAGGAATTTATGTTAATTAACTGGTGAAACAAGCTGTTGTCTCTTGCCTGGGCTGATGTAACTTTTCGAGTAGATGATTTTTCATATAAAAAACTTTTTCATCCGAGTTCGTATGCAAAAGTTATGCCCATTTAAAGAAATTCCAGAGAGATTTTGCAAATAAAGTCGAAATTCATATTTGTTAATTTTCCCAACAACTAGACCACATATCACATGGGAAACTTATTTTATTTTTTTGACAT
>NC_057808.1:434314335-434315836 GCF_018294505.1 Triticum aestivum
ACCTTTAGTCCCGGTTGGTGCCACCAACCGGTACTAATGGCCATCGCACCCTTTAGTCCCGGTTCGTGGCACCAACTGGGACTAAAGGGCCCAGGTGAACCGGGACTAATGCCTTAGCTGCACGAATGGCCACCTACCTGTATGGCCACCTACCTGTATATTTTGTCCAGTTTAGAAGAGCTCTGATGAACACAACAGATGACACACTCCTTCAAGCCTTTGCCTCAGATCTGTATGATAAGTTTCTGCATCATGTAGCAATTAAGCACCCTCTAGTGCGTGCCATATTTATATGCGGTGTTCAGCAAGCGTGCAGGGCGCACGACATCTATGACCCTGACGCAGGGTACAAGCAGGTCCTCAAAAGGTTAGCAATCCCTGGTTTCAACCTGGTAGATGCGATAGCCAACTCTAGGATAGATATTCTCCAAGAGGTTCTTGATTACCAGAAGCGGCAGGCATCCAGAAATGCTGATAAAGATGGAGCGCGTCAGGTCAGAATATTTCGCCCAGATGGCACGTTTTGGATTTGGGAGAACAAAACTGCCTTCAGGCGCTACCTGCTGACGGATAATGTGAATGTTACTGCAAATAACTGTCTATCCTATATTGACATCGAGAGGCATCTTATTGTCCACGGCCCAGACTATTCAAAGGAGGATAAGGACTACAAAGAGGCGGCAGATAATGATGGGGTTCAATATTGGAAGGTGGTGGGTAACCAGTGGGACAGAAATAGGCCGAGAAAACAGAAGCTGGACACATTCGAGGTCATGGAGCTTATGGTTGCGTCTGTTTCAGAGGAGATCATGCCTCTGATGATCTCTGAGCTGCTTGATCAATCTGCTATGACTGGAAAGTAGGTACCGGTGTACTTCTGTTTGTACCTTATTGAAATCAATTTATGCTCTGTTATACTAACTATGTTTGATGGTTGATGCTTTACAGGCTGAAGGCTGTCTGGGAATTGTACAAGAACAGTGGGTTTGAGCTCTCGAATATGGACGTGCAAAATATGCTGGCGCTGGTTGGCCTCAGTAGGGAAGCAGAGGAAGAAGACGACCATTGATAGGTTGCTGCTGCATGAACTTCCAAGTTGGTTCCACAATTGGATGATCGACATTCTGAATGAACCCGTCTTTCACAGCAGTCCACGAAATGACATTTTGAGATCCAGTGAAAGCATTGGATCATGTAGCCACCTTAGTGCCTGTAGGAATTTATGTTAATTAACTGGTGAAACAAGCTGTTGTCTCTTGCCTGGGCTGATGTAACATTTCGAGTAGATGATTTTTCATATAAAAAACTTTTTCATCCGAGTTCGTATGCAAAAGTTATGCCCATTTTTAGAAATTCCAGAGAGATTTTGCAAATAAAGTCGAAATTCATATTTGTTAATTTTCCCAACAACTAGACCACATATCACATGGGAAACTTATTTTATTTTTTTGACATTTCCATCATTTTCTTTTGTTTTTTCTAAAACTGAAAAGGCGGTCCA
>NC_057808.1:434315846-434317372 GCF_018294505.1 Triticum aestivum
GGCACCAACCGGGACCAAAGGACTAACCTTTAGTCCCGGTTGGTGCCACCAACCGGTACTAATGGGCATCGCACCCTTTAGTCCCGGTTCGTGGCACCAACCGGGACTAAAGGGCCCAGGTGAACCGGGACTAATGCCTTAGCCGCACGAATGGCCACCTACCTGTATGGCCACCTACCTGTATATTTTGTCCAGTTTAGAAGAGCTCTGATGAACACAACAGATGACACATTCCTTCAAGCCTTTGCCTCAGATCTGTATGATAAGTTTCTGCATCATGCAGCAATTAAGCACCCTCTAGTGCGTGCCATATTTATATGCGGTGTTCAGCAAGCGTGCAGGGCGCACGACATCTATGACCCTGACGCAGGGTACAAGCAGGTCCTCAAAAGGTTAGCAATCCCTGGTTTCAACCTGGTAGATGCGATAGCCAACTCTAGGATAGATATTCTCCAAGAGGTTCTTGATTACCAAAAGCGGCAGGCATCCAGAAATGCTGATAAAGATGGAGCGCGTCAGGTCAGAATACTTCGCCCAGATGGCACGTTTTGGATTTGGGAGAACAAAACTGCCTTCAGGCGCTACCTGCTGACGGATAATGTGAATGTTACTGCAAATAACTGTCTATCCTATATTGACATCGAGAGGCATCTTATTGTCCACGGCCCAGACTATTCAAAGGAGGATAAGGACTACAAAGAGGCGGCAGATAATGATGGGGTTCAATATTGGAAGGTGGTGGGTAACCAGTGGGACAGAAATAGGCCGAGAAAACAGAAGCTGGACACATTCGAGGTCATGGAGCTTATGGTTGCGTCTGTTTCAGAGGAGATCATGCCTCTGATGATCTCTGAGCTGCTTGATCAATCTGCTATGACTGGAAAGTAGGTACCGGTGTACTTCTGTTTGTACCTTATTGAAATCAATTTATGCTCTGTTATACTAACTATGTTTGATGGTTGATGCTTTACAGGCTGAAGGCTGTCTGGGAATTGTACAAGAACAGTGGGTTTGAGCTCTCGAATATGGACGTGCAAAATATGCTGGCGCTGGTTGGCCTCAGTAGGGAAGCAGAGGAAGAAGACGACCATTGATAGGTTGCTGCTGCATGAACTTCCAAGTTGGTTCCACAATTGGATGATCGACATTCTGAATGAACCCGTCTTTCACAGCAGTCCACGAAATGACATTTTGAGATCCAGTGAAAGCATTGGATCATGTAGCCACCTTAGTGCCTGTAGGAATTTATGTTAATTAACTGGTGAAACAAGCTGTTGTCTCTTGCCTGGGCTGATGTAACATTTCGAGTAGATGATTTTTCATATAAAAAACTTTTTCATCCGAGTTCGTATGCAAAAGTTATGCCCATTTTTAGAAATTCCAGAGAGATTTTGCAAATAAAGTCGAAATTCATATTTGTTAATTTTCCCAA
Organism: Triticum aestivum; assembly: GCF_018294505.1. Taxonomy (NCBI): domain Eukaryota; kingdom Viridiplantae; phylum Streptophyta; class Magnoliopsida; order Poales; family Poaceae; genus Triticum; species Triticum aestivum. Next base: position 434,317,279 of record NC_057808.1, read on the forward strand.
CAACTAGACCACATATCACATGGGAAACTTATTTTATTTTTTTGACATTTCCATCATTTTCTTTTGTTTTTTCTAAAACTGAAAAGGCGGTCCA